>NC_056446.1:35053657-35068657 GCF_018296145.1 Oncorhynchus tshawytscha
GCGGTCGTCGTCACCGGCCTATTAGCTGCCACTGATTGTTTTTCCTCCCCCTCCTTGTATGTTTAGTGGTAGCACCTGTTCATGTTTAATTAGTTTGTCTTTATTAGACAGCCGGCCCGCCTGGTTGTTGTGCGGGATTATTTCAATGTAACCTTCGGCTCTGTTGTAGAGGTACGTGTTAGTGCCTGGTCGTGATTTTTTCCATTGTACATTTTGATTCCCTGTGGTTGGGAACGGAACTTTTGTGAGCACCCTGTGGTGCGTTGGTGCTATTAAAGACGCACAGCATTGAACTCTGTCTCCTGCATTTGACTCCACACCCACGACACCCGGAGCATTACAGAATCCCGCACCAATCAAATTGAATGGAATCAGCAGGAGCAGCAGCCAACCCTCTCCCATCGATGGAGGAACGGGTTCTCCACCACACCACCCTCCTCCATCGGATCGGATCCGCGATGGATCAAGTGATGGAGAGAATGGACAGATGGGAGAGGAGTGGTTTCCTCTCTCCACCTTCGGCACCCACGGTTCCGGACTCCCCATCTCCTGACTCCAGCACCCTCCGTCTGACGCTCCCGAGGGCTTATGATGGAGCGGCGGCGGGTTGCCAGGGGTTTCTGCTTCAGCTGGAGCTATACCTGGCCACCATCAGACCCACTCCCTCAGGAGCAGAGAGGGTGAGTGTCCTCATCTCCTGCCTCACGGGTCGTGCTCTGGAGTGGGCGAACGCAGTCTGGAATGGCCCAGACTCAGCGCGGGAGCACTACCCAGAGTTTTCCCGCCGCTTCCGTGCCGTGTTTGATCACCCTCTAGACGGCTGAGCGGTGGGAGAACGACTATTTCATCTCAGGCAGGAGAGGAGGAGCGCCCAGGATTACGCGCTGGAGTTCCGGACCTTGGCAGCCGGATCTGGGTGGAACGACAGGGCCCTTATGGACCACTACAGGTGTAGTCTCTGAGAGGACGTCCGCCGGGAGTTAGCGTGTCGGGACACCACTCTGTCACTGGATCAGCTGATTGACATGTCCATTCGACTGGATAATTTGCTGGCTGCCCGCAGGCGTTCAGAGAGGGTCCTGTGCGTTCCACCACCCAGCCCCTCCGCTCCCATTCCGATGGAGTTGGGAGGGGCTGCGCCGAGGGGTACCGGAGGAGGAGGCCTTCCCTGCACCAACTGTGGTCGGAGAGGACACACGTCTGATCGGTGCTGGGGGGGTCCGTCTGGGAGTAGAGATGGCAGGCGGAACGCTTCTCGGTCACCCCAGGTGAGTCAGCATCAAACTCACCCAGAAACCCCTGTTGGCTACATGTTTGTCTTAACCTTTTTCCTTCACTTTTTTCCCTCTTCCCAGCATAGGGCGCTAGTCGATTCAGGCGCAGCTGGGAACTTTATGGATCGCGGACTCGCCCTTAAGTTAGGGGTTCTGCTGGTGCCGATAGATTCTCCTTTCCCCGTGCACTCCCTAGATAGCCGGCCATTAGGGTCAGGGATGGTCAGGGAGACCACGGTCCCACTGGACATGGTGACGCAGGGGAATCATAGGGAGCGTATCAGTTTCTTTATTATTGATTCGCCTGCGTTTCCAGTGGTGCTGGGGACTCCTGGCTGGCCCGGCACAATCCTAAAATTTCGTGGAGACAGGGGTTCTCCAGGGGTGGTCAGAGGAGTGTTCTGGAAGGTGTTTGGGAGTTTCCATCGGTGCCACGTCGGTGGAGAGTCCAGACCAGGGTTCCACGGTGTGCATTCCCCCCGAGTATGCCGATTTGGCAATCGCTTTCAGTAAAGTGAAAGCGACTAAATTACCAACTTATCGACCGGGAAGGGATTGTACGATAGATCTCCAGGTAGACGCTGCGCTTCCCAAGAGTCACGTGTACCCGCAGTCCCAGGAGGAGACGTTGGCAATGGAGACATATGTCACGGAGTCGCTGGGACAGAGGTACATTCGGCCCTCCATTTCACCCGTCTCCTCGAGTTTCTTTTTTTGTGAGGAAAAAGGAGGGAGGTTTGCGTCCGTGTATCGATTATAGAGGTCTAAACGCCATCACAGTGGGGTATAGTTACCCTCTACCTCTCATCGCTACGGCGGTGGAATCGTTCCACGGAGCACAGTTCTTCACAAAACTGGATCTCAGGACCACGTATAGTCTGGTGCGTATTCGGAAGGGAGACGAGTGGAAAACCACATTTAGTACTACATCAGGCCACTATGAGTACCTCGTCATGCCGTATCGGTTAAAAAATGCTCCAGACGTTTTTCAATCCTTTGTAGACGAGATTCTCAGGGACCTGTGCGGGCAGGGAGTGGTTGTTTATATCGATGACATTCTGATCTACTCGGCCACTCACACCCCGCATGTGTCTCTGGTGCGCAAGGTGCTTGGTAGACTGCTGGAGCATGACCTATACGTCAAGGCTGAGAAATGCGTGTTCTCTAAACGAGCCGTCTCTTTTCTGGGATATCGCATTTCCACCTCGGGGGTAGTGATGGAGGGTGACCGCATTAAGGCCGTGCGTAATTGGCCGACTCCGACCACGGTAAAGGAGGTGCAGCGGTTTTTGGGTTTTGCCAACTACTACCGGAGGTTTATCCGGGGTTTTGGCCAGATAGCGGCTCCCATCACCTCACTGCTGAAGGGGGGCCCGGTGCGGTTGCAGTGGTCAGCAGAGGCGGACGGAGCATTCAACAGGTTGAAGGCGCTGTTCACTGATGCGCCCGTGTTGGCGCATCCGGACCCCTTTCTAGCATTCATAGTGGAGGTGGACGCGTCCGAGGCTGGCGTGGGTGCCGTGCTATCACAGCGCTCGGGTAGGCCACCAAAACTCCGCCCCTGCGCTTTCTTCTCAAGGAAGCTCAGCCCAGCGGAGCGTAACTATGATGTGGGGGACCGGGAGTTGCTAGCGGTGGTTAGAGCTCTGAAGGTGTGGAGACACTGGCTTGAGGGGGCTAAGCACCCCTTTCTCATCTGAACCGACCACCAGAATCTGGAGTATATTCGGGCAGCTAGGAGACTTAACCCACGTCAGGCAAGGTGGGCCATATTCTTCACCCGGTTCCGGTTTACTTTGTCTTATAGACCGGGCTCCCAGAACGTAAAGGCTGACGCACTGTCCCGCCTTTAAGACACGGAGGATGGGTCCACCGAACCTACTCCCATCCTTCCCGCCTCAAAGCTGGTAGCCCCAGTGGTATGGGAGGTGGACTCGGACATCGAGCGGGCGTTACGGGCTGAACCCGCGCCTCCTCAGTGTCCAGCGGGGCGAAGGTACGTGCCGCTTGGTGTTCGGGACAAACTGATTCGGTGGGCTCACGTCCTACCCTCCTCGGGTCACCCTCAGGTGACGAGGACAGTGGGGAGCCTTCAGGGGAGGTATTGGTGGCCTACGTTGGCTAAGGACGTTAAGGGTTATGTCTTCTCCTGTTCAGTGTGCTCTCAGAGTAAGGCTCCTAGGCACCTTCCTAGAGGGAAGCTACAACCCCTCCCCGTTCCACAGCGGCCATGGTCACATCTGTCCATAGATTTCCTGACCGATCTTCCCCTGTCTCAGGGCAACACCACGGTTCTAGTGATTGTGGATCGGTTCTCTAAGTCCTGCCGTCTCCTCCCGTTGCCCGGTATCCCTACAGCCCTACAGACTGCGGAGGCATTATTCACACATGTCTTTCGGCACTACGGGGTGCCGGAGGACATCGTTTCTGATCGGGGCCCCCAATTCACGTCTCGGGTATGGAGAGCGTTCATGGAACGCTTGGGGGTCTCTGTCAGCCTGACCTCCAGTTATCACCCCGAGAGTAATGGGCAGGTGGAGAGAGTGAACCAGGAGGTGGGTAGGTTTCTGCGGTCGTATTGCCAGGATCGGCCAGGGGAGTTGGCACGATACATTCCCTGGGCTGAAATGGCTCAGAACTCACTACGCCACTCCTCTACTAACGTGTCCCCTTTTCAGTGTGTGTTGGGGTACCAGCCGGTCCTGGCACCATGGCATCCGAGCCAGACTGAGGCTCCTGCGGTGGAGGAATGGGTACAGCGCTCCAAGGAGACCTGGAGGGCCGTCCAGGAATCTCTACGACAAGCAAGTGGACGGCAGAAGAGGAGTGCTGACCGCCACCGCAGTGAGGCCCCCGTGTTTGTACCGGGGGACAGGGTCTGGCTCTCGACCCGAAACCTACCTCTCCGCTTGCCCTGCTGGAAGCTGGGTCCGCAGTGTGTAGGGCCCTTTAAAGTCCTGAGGAGAATAAACGAGGTGTGTTATCAATTACAACTCCCTTCCTATTATCGTATTAACCCCTCGTTTCATGTGTCTCTCCTCAGGCCGGTGGTAGCTGGTCCCCTGCAGGACAGTGAGGTACCGGAGGTCCCTCCCCCCCCTCTGGACATCAAGGGGTCCCCGGCGTACACGATCCGGGCCATTCTGGACTCAAGACGCCGGGTGAGGGGCCTGCAGTACCTCGTGGACTGGGAGGGGTACGGTCCGGAGGAGAGGTGCTGGGTACCGGTGGGGGACATCTTGGATCCATCAATGTTGATGGATTTCCATCGCCTCCATCCGGATTGCCCTGCACCTCGTCCTCCGGGGCGACCTCGAGGCCGGTGTCGGCGCGCTGCGGGAGCCACGCGTCAGGGGGGGGGGGGTACTGTCACGAGTTTGACCGAGGGTGTTTCCCCTTCCCGGGCGGGTGGCGCTCGGTGGTCCTCGTCACCGGCCTATTAGCTGCCACTGACTGTTTTTCCTCCCCTCCTTGTATGTTTAGTGGTAACACCTGTTCATGTTTAATTAGTTTGTCTTTATTAGACAGCCGGCCCGCCTGGTTGTTGTGCGGGATTATTTCAATGTAACCTTCGGCTCTGTTGTAGAGGTACGTGTTAGTGCCTGGTCGTGATTTTTTCCATTGTACATTTTGATTCCCTTTGGTTGGGAACGGAACTTTTGTGAGCACCCTGTGGTGCGTTGGTGCTATTAAAAGACGCACAGCATTGAACTCTGTCTCCTGCATTTGACTCCACACCCACGACACCCGGAGCATTACACACCATCACTGAAAATCACACTAATTAGGCCTAATAAAATATATGGTCGTGTAAGTAAAATGGTGTCCAGGTCTCCATTCAATTTGCGCTAGGGGGGTATCAGCACAAGCCACGACTTCGATGTTTCTGAAGTGAGTGAGCGGTCAGGCGTGAAGAGTTGCCCCAGTTCCCGCCATGGCGTGCAGTATACTCTATATACTCACATACGTGTGTTCATCAATTATATATATTGATAGAAGCGCAACAGAAGTGGGAGGATGGGCTGTTTTTTTCTAGGAGAATAAACAAGGGGAATTATACACAAGGAAGAGTGCAGTCAGACTAAAAATAGAAGCTGGGTTTTTTTTACCTCGGGATGCAGATGCACTTTTACAGGTCAGACTCTGATCTTCACTTGAGCTTCTGGGAAACGCAGTCTTCACATCTCCAGGAAGACATAACTATTTCATACGAGGCATAATGGCCAAACACCTCTTAGGCTAAAAGGGCCTCTTCATCCCCCTATACAGGGTGAAGTCAGCATTAATGGAACATCGGGTGTAGTGGGACATTTGTGTTTGAGAGTAATGTACTATGGTCATTTTGAAAACTAGTCACAATACATGTTACTGGGTTGTTGCTGAATGGGTTCTTTGTATGAAAAAAACATTTACACATATTTAGCCGATGTTATTGGGGTGTAGTGAAATGCTTGTGTTCCTAGCTCCAACAGTGAAGTAGTATCTAACAAATATACACAAATATAAAAGTAAAAGAATGAAATTAAGAAATATATAAATATTAGATCGAGCAGGCATTTACTAAAATACAGTAGAATATAATAAAGCATATACAGTTGAAGTCAGAAGTTTACATACACTTAGGTTGGAGTCATTAAAACTTGTTTTTCAACCACTCCACAAATTTCTTGTTAACAAACTATAGTTTTGGCAAGTCGGTTAGGACATCTACTTTGTGCATGACACAAGTCATTTTTACAACAATTGTTTACAGACAGATTGTTTCACTTATAATTCACTGTGTCACAATTCCAGTGGGTCAGAAGTTCACATACACTAAGTTGACTGTGCCTTTAAACAGCTTGAAAAATTCCAGATAATGATATCATGGCTTTATAAGCTTCTGATAGGCTAATTGACATAATTTGAGTCAATTGGAGGTGTACCTGTGGATGTATTTCAAGGCCTACCTTCAAACTCAGTGCCTCTTTGCTTGACATCACGGGGAAATCAAAAGAAATCAGCCAAGACCTCAGAAAAAAATTGTGGACCTCCACAAGTCTGGTTTATCCTTGGGAGCAATTTCCAAATGCCTGCAGGTACCACGTTCATCTGTACGAACAATAGTATGCAAGTATAAACAACATGGGATCACACAGCCGTCATACCGGTCAGAAAGGAGACATGTTCTGTCTCTTAGAGATGAACGTACTTTGTTGCGAAAAGTGCAAATCAATCCCAGAACATCAAATGACCTTGTGAAGATGCTGGAGGAAACAGGTACAAAAGTATCTACATCCACAGTAAATCGAGTCCTATATCGACATAACCTGAAAGGCCGCTCAGCAAGGAAGAAGCCACTGTTCCAAAAGCGCCATAAAAACGCCAGACTACGGTTTGCAAATGCACATGGGGACAAATATCGTACTTTTTGGAGAAATGTCCTCTGGTCTGATGAAACCAAAATAGAACTGTTTGGCCATAATGACCATCGTTATGTTTGGAGGAAAAAGGGGGAGGCTTGCAAGCCGATAAAGACCATCACAACAGTGAAGCACGCACAGGGGTGGCAGCATCATGTTGTGATTGGTGCTTTTCTGCAGGAGGGACTGGTGCACTTCACAAAATAGATGGCATCATGGGGTAGGAAAATGATGTGGTTATATTGAAGAAACATCTCAAGACATCAGTCATGAAGTTAAAGCTTGGTTGCAAATGGGTCTTCCAAATGGACAATGACCCCAAGCATACTGACAAAGTTGTGGAAAAATTGCTTAAGGATAACAAAGTCAAGGTACTGGAGCGGCCATCACAAAGCCCTGACCTCAATCCCATAGAACATTTGTGGGCAGGACTGAAAAAGCGTGTGAGAGCAAGGAGCCCTACTAACCTGACTCAGTTACATCAGCTCTGTCAGGAGGAATGGGACAAAATTCACCCAACTTATTGTGGGAAGCTTGTGGAAGGCTACCCGAAACATTTGACCAAAGTTAAACAATTTAAAGGGAATGCTACCAAATACTAATTGAGTGTATGTAAACTTCAGACCCACTGGGAATGTGATGATTGAAATAAATTATTCTCTCTACTATTATTCTAACATTTCACATTCTTAAAATAAAGTGGTGATCCTAACTGATCAAAAACAGGGAATTTTTACTGGGATTAAATGTCAGGAATTGTGGAAAACTGAGTTTAAAGGTATTTGGCTAAGGTGTATGTAAACTTCAACTGTACATATGAGATGAGTAAAGCACTATATAAACATTTTTATTTTATTTAACTAGGCAAGTCAGTTAAGAACATATTCTTATTTTCAAGGACAGCCTAGGAACAGTGGGTTAACTGCCTGTTCAGGGGCAGAATGACAGATTTGTACCCTGTCAGCTCGAAGGTTTGAACTTGAAACCTTCCGGTTCCTAATCCAACGCTCTAACCAGTAGGCTACCCTGCCGCCACAACAAGTGTGCTGTTATTAAAGTGGCCAGTATGTATATAAAGTGCAAGGTTACATAACAGGGTGGAAGCCAGCTAGTGATGGCTATTTAACAGTCTGAAGGCCTTGAGATAGAAGCTGTTTTTCAGTCTCTCTGTCCCAGCTTTGATGCACCTGTACTGACCTCGCCTTCTGGATGGTAGCAGGGTGAACAGGCCGTGGCTCAGGTGGTTGATGTCCTTGATGATATTTTTGGCCTTCCTGTGACATCGGGTGCTGTAGGTGTCCTGGAGGGCAGGTAGTTTGCCCCGGTGATGCTTTGGGCAGACTGCACTACCCTCTGGAGGGCCCTGCGGTTGCGGGCGGTGCATTTGCCATACCAGGCGTTGATACAGCCCGACAGGATGCTCTCAATTGTGCATCTGTAAGAGTTTGTGAGGGTTTTAGGGGTGAAGCCAAATTTCTTCAGCCTCCTGAGGTTGAAGAGACGCTGTTGTGCCTTGTTCACTACACTGTCTGTGTGGGTGGACCATTTCAGATTGTCAGTGATGTGTACGCCAAGGAACTTGAAACTTTCCACCTTATCTACTGTGGTCCCGTCGTGTTCCCTCTGCTGTTTCCCGAATTCCACGGTCAGCTCCTTCGTTTTGTTGACGTTGAGTGAGAGGTTATTTTCCTGGCACCACTCTCCCAGAGCCCTCACATCCTCCCAGTAGGCTGTCTCGTCCCTGTTGGTAATCAGGACTACTACTGTTGTGTGGTCTGCAAACTTGATAATTGAGTTGGAGGCGTGTGTGGCCACACAGTCGTGAGTGAACAGAGAGTACAGGAGGGGGCTGAGTATGTGGGGGCTGGCCCCTGTGTTGAGGATCAGCGAAGTGGAGGTAGTTCATCATGAAACATACACCCCCACCTTTCTTCATCCCGGAGAGTTCTTTATTCCTGTCTGCGCGATGTACTGAGAACCCAGCTGGCTCTATGGACAGGGACAGTATATCCCAAGAGAGCCATGTTTCCGTGAAACAGAGTATGTTACAATCCCTGATGTCTCACTGGAAGGAGATCATCGCCCTCAGCTCGTCTACTTTATTAGCCAGAGACTGCACTTTAGCGAGTAATATACTCGGAAGCGGTGGATGATATGCACGCCTCCTGAGTCGGACTAGAAGTCCACTCCTTTTTTTTTTTGGAGCAGCCTGTGGAATAAGTTAAATTACCCTGGGATGTACGAACAAAGGATACAATTCGGGAAAGTTATATTACTGGTCGTAATCCTGGTGAGTTACCGCTGTTCTGATATCCAAAAGTTACTTCCTGCTGCATGTAATGTAAATGGCTTTGTTTAGTGTGACATCATTGTAGTGTGTGGTTTTGTAGATGGGATGACCCAATGAAAATCATCATACTATGAAAATCAGATCTACAATAGAGTCCCACTTCCCCTAGATGGTGTTTGAATAGCGGAACAAGGACCTTTTAAGCAACAAACATTCTTCCTTGATTATTTTTTATTTAACCTTTATTTAACTAGGCAAGTCAGTTAAGAACCAATTCTTATTTACAAGGACGACCTACCCCAGTCAAACCTGGGCCAATTGTGCACTGCTCTATGGGACTCCCAATCACAGCCAGATGTGATACAGCCTGGATTTGAACCAGGGACTGTAATGACACCTCTTACATTGAGCTGCAGTGCCTTAGTCCACTGTGCCACCCGAGATATTAGACATTCTAAAGTACATTGAAATATGTTGTGTAGCACATAAACGGCATAGGATGACTAGATTTTCACCTTGAGTTTGGAATCTCCCAAAATCCATTTTCCAAGGGCATATAGTAGGTATAGTATGAGGCTATTGTCACAAAATGGTGAAATCAAAGTGTGTTATCTAAAAGCCTCTACACAGTCTTATTGTTGATTTCACAACAATTACCAGGCGAAGTGGGACAATAATGTACTTCTAATGAGAAAATTGACCCTAGACTTTGATCTATGTGACATCAAACATATGATGTCGGAAAATGGAGTGGCATTACAGACAGCCTGTCTGTTTCTCTGAAAGTCTTCAGAGAGAAATCAATAGTGGTCTCCATAAGAAATCATTTTGAATACACACTACTACCGTGGCAAGCGGCCAACTGAGTGATGTGTGCGGTTTTAACAGCCCCCGCATTCTTCAGCGCACAGCAAGTTATCTGTAGCTGTCCTGGTCGCTCGGCTCTCCACTTCTCTCGCCTAGCTCTGCACTTCTTCATTTTCTCCCTCCTCCTCCTCCTCCCCTCTCATCCCTCGAAGTTCGATGCGATCGGCTCTTGGCCCTGCCGTGAGTTCTCAGTGCGGGCGACAGCGCTGCTGAACATGGCGTCAGACGGGATGATTTTAACAAACCACGACCACCAAATCCGGGTCGGAGTCTTGACAGGTAAATGCAGAATTGCATTGAGTGATTCATATTTCTCCGCGGCTATATGTGTGAATTAATTTCCATTGTTTGTCTGTCGGGGTGCCTCTCCCGGGCGTCACGTAGGCTAGGCTACATGTCCGTTGCTTTTGCGTGGTGACTCTCTCTCCATCTGTCGCTGGAGTCGCAGCTCTCCGTGGCTGGTCAGCACCTTGCGGGGCGATGTTGTTTAGAAGCCCTCTTATTTTCCTTTCCGGACCAATTGATTTAACACATCCTTCAATGCGACGGAAGATGATAATGTTGGCTACATTCATACAAACCTGTTCGGGGTTTCATTCTGTGTCATGGTATTTGCTAGGTGGTTTTTCCCGGTGAAGGGCTGAGTTTTGTATGTTGAATTATTCATAGCCCATATCTGCTTGTAAAACCGGAATTACAGCTGATTGTGTGCGGGGCTAGCGCGGTATGGATTTCGTTATTGACACAAGGCTGACCACAGGGTTTCTTAAAATGTATCCCATGACAGTTGCTGATGATCAGTGTATGTAGGCCTATTTAAGCGTACAAAATGCCCGTGTTAACTGCGAAATGCATGGCAATGCAGTCGCAATGAATGATATCTGACTGATTTGTGAATGACAGCGCCAATTACAGCAGTTGTTTAACGTGACCGGCTCTGCTGGTTTCGTGGGCAGAATACAAGGCGAATCTACTGTGCATGACATTCCTTCAAATGCAGACATCCTTTGACGCTGACGGTCAGCTTACCGACCTTTAAATAATAACTATATAGGCTTGAAACTAACGTTATAGGCTACACAAGAAATTGAAAATGGATAATTCTCTTGTATGTGTTTTATTATGTATGTTTGCTTTGTCATGCTTCTTATTCAGAGTGTTGAGTGAAGGCGAATACAGTCGTGAGGTGTCATGAGAAGAAAGCAAATGAAATCTAACCAGCGATGTTGATACGGGCAAATACAGGGTTGCCTGTGCTATACGGATGATGGGGATGGGTGATAACATTTTTCACGATCGCAGTGTGGGCTATTCGTGATCGCCTATGACATTCTCCGTTATGGAAAATCCGGTTGGAAGGTGGTAATGTGTAGCAATGGAGGAATCATTGTAGATCCTGGAATCTGCTAGGGAAACCCCGCTGCCCCCCCCCCCCTCCCGCCTCCTCTCACGCAGTAGAGAGAGCGACGGAGAGGCAGGGAGAGCTAGAGAGGCTCGACTACTTTCAGTACTGTCCGCGGTGCTGCGTTCCATTTCTCCCTCTCTCTCGCGCTGCGCTAAATGCACTGTCAGAGAGGGAGTTTAACCTCGCTGATAAGCATTCTTGAGGCATAATGTAAACCGTGCTATGTGGGTGGGTTGCATTTCTGCGTCCCCAACATCAGCACAAGTGTAAGTTGTGGTTTTCCGCTGTTTCTGTTCCTTTTAGCGGTTGTTAATAAACCGTGACTAAGCCATGCATAGGGAAAGCGGAACAGGTAGTTCTAACCACCCCCCAGAGTAGCTGCTGGGGATCCCTACTAAATACAAATGGCAAACGTTAGGCACGTTTAACATCAAACACAGATATCACCAAAACCAACAACATCCACAAATAAACCCCCACATATTTTTGCTATCCTTACCAACCTCTACCATAACACCACACTGACCACACAGTCCCTCCATCCATCCATCCCTCCTCCACAGGGGTCAACCCTTCATCCATCCCTCGTCCACAGCAATAGGGGGAATGAGATGAGACCTTCATCCTCCTCCTCCATTACTCAGTGGCCTGACAGGTGATGTGGTGACATCACCTGCCAGCCCCCGCTCAGACCAGGGATGGAGATCTCAAACCTTTATCATGGATATAGACTTAGCAAAGTAAAGCATGTAGAAGTAGGCTTGATCATGTAGATTGGCACACTCTATAGCTCCAATGCAAATAACAGCAGGGGCACGGCTAAGGCCAGCCAGGGGAGGGAGGGAGGGATATCTCAAACCATTTTGATTGATCAACTTATCAACAATGTAAACAGCATAGAATTAGAATAACTAGAACAGACAATATGGCTACACCATGTATACAGTCAATATAGCTGACATGGTATTGTAATGTATAGAGATGTATGTATGCATCAGTGTCAATGTCTATGAACTGCACACTCCAATGCTAATTATGAGCTGGTCAATATTTCTTTAAGGTCTCCTCTAGGTTGCCAGGGGTTTGCCTTTGGATATACATTAATTGGTGCACTAATATGTCTACTATAAATATGTGGGGAAATGGATACAAGGATTTGTTTGTGGAAATAGTCATGGAAAGTGTGTGTGTGTGTGTGTGTGTGTGTGTGTGTGTGTGAGAGAGACAGACAGACAGAGGTTTTAATTGTCTCTATCTGGGGCGGCCTGAGGGTGTGGACAACACCATTCTCCAGCACGCTCTCCTAGCTAACTGTCCTCCTGGCCTGTGTGTGTGTGTGCCTCTCTCCACCTTTCTAATGTCTCCTTCTGCATTCTCTCCCACACACACACACACACACACACACACACACACACACACACCATCCAGCTGCTCTCCTCCCCAACAGCCTGCATGGCCTCATTGTGGTGTGGTGCTGCTGAGGAGAGATGGATACGCCATGCAGAGAGTGGGTGTTCTGTGGACCCCTGTGTTCTGATGTAGCAGGCAGAGCTGGACTCTGTCACATTAGACTCCCACAGCTGTGTGTACTTGCATGCATGTGTGTTTGTGTGCTTGTTCATCCGTGTGTGTGTGTGTGCGCTCTCTGTCTTTGTGCACTAATAATACTGAGCTCTGGCTGAAACACAAAAGCTTAGCAAATCCCCCTGGTCCCAAATGTAGCTGCTGTATCCATACCTCCCATTAACACAGTAAAACATCCCCCTGGTCCCAAATGTAGCTGCTGTATCCATACCTCCCATTAACACAGTAAAACATCCCCCTGGTCCCAAATGTAGCTGCTGTATCCATACCTCCCATTAACACAGTAAAACATCCCCCTGGTCCCAAATGTAGCTGCTGTATCCATACCTCCCATTAACACAGTAAAACATCCCCCTGGTCCCAAATGTAGCTGCTGTATCCATACCTCCCATTAACACAGTAAAACATCTCAGGGCAAAACCCAGTTTTAATCTGCAGGAACCTGGTGCTCCCACATCCTACATGACTGTAGCGAAGCACTAGCTTCATGGTGTACGTAGCATTACTGCCCGTTGATGCTTGGCTACTGATAGTGTAGTACACACACACACACACACACACACACACACACACACACACACACACGTTGACATACCCCCCTCCCTCCCAACACACACACACACACACACACATACATATTGACAGACCCCTCCCAACACACACATATACAACACACACACACGTTGACCGACCCCCCACACACACACACACACACATATTGACAGACCCCCCTCCCAACACACACACATACAACACAAACACCCATGCTGCTGAATAGACAAACATGGCCTCGGTAGTAACCTACCAATGAGAGAGCGCCCTGGGTTGAAAGTCTTCTCTCTGCAGCAACAGAGAAGAGGGACTGGGATGGGGAGAGGTGGGGTGGGGTGGGGGGGAGGGGACAGAGAAGAGGGACTGTGATGGATTGGGGGAAGGGGACAGAGAAGAGGGACTGTGATGGGTTGGGGGAAGGGGACAGAGAAGAGGGACTGGGATGGGTTGGGGGAAGGGGACAGAGAAGAGGGACTGGGATGGGGAGAGGTGGGGGAGGGGGAAGGAGAGAGAGAAGAGGGACTGGGATGGGGAGAGGTGGGGTGGGGTGGGGGAAGGAGAGAGAGAAGAGGGACTGGGATGGGTTGGGGGAAGGGGACAGAGAAGAGGGAGAGGTGGGGAGGGGGAAGGAGAGCGAGAAGGGGGACTGTGGGGGAGAGAAGGGGGACTGGGGGAGAGAAGGGGGACTGGGGGGGAGAGAAGGGGGACTGGGGGAGAGAAGGGGGACTGGTGGGGGAGAAGGGGACTGGTACGGGGAGGTGGGGAGGGGGAATGCGAGAGAGAGGAGGAGATTGGTATGGGGAGGTGGGGAGGGGGAAGGAGAGAGAAAGGGGGACTGGTGGAGGGGGGGCTGGTAGGGGAGGTGCTGCAGGTAACCTGCGGTTAAGAGCGTTGGGCCAGTAATCAAAAGGTTGCTGGTTTGAATCCCCGAGCTGACTAGTTGAAGGATGAGGGACTGGAATGGAGAAGGGGGACTGGAATGGGGACTGGTAGGGGTAATGCAGGCAGGCAGGCAGGCTCTGGGGGATGTCCCATCTTAAAGGGCATTCCTCACCACTACCTTTCCTAGGGGGATATAAAGGAGGGCTCTAGCAGTTAGATTGGTTATTGTGAAGGAATACAGGGTTTAATATTTCCAAGAATTGCTGACTGTGTGTGTAGTGCATGTGTGTGTGTCTACATATCTGTGTCTACATATCTGTATGTTAGCGTACATGCATGTGTGTGTGTCTACATATCTGTGTCTACATATCTGTATGTTAGCGTACATGCATGTGTGTGTGTCTACATATCTGTGTCTACATATCTGTATGTTAGCGTACATGCATGTGTGTGCCTGCGCCCATACGTGTGCTTCTGTGTGTGTACACACATTTATGTGCGGAGGGCCAATGCAATAACTATTTAATCTCTTTTGCCACATAATTGAATCGCTGGAGGTTGTCCCAAACTCACCTTACTACAGCCCCAGACCTAGTAGCACTGAGGCATGCTGGGAACAGGAAACCAAAGAAGCAGCCAGTCAGTCAGCAATCGGCCTGGACGGCTTGCGTGCCAGACTGTCCTGCCCAGAATTAGGAGACCCTGTCATCTGTCTCTGAATGGGCTTGGTTAGCTGCCAAGTTA
>NC_056446.1:35073657-35121157 GCF_018296145.1 Oncorhynchus tshawytscha
TACTTGTGGTAAAGGAGCAGTGTAGATGTAAAACTCTATTTCTGGGAAACAAATGATTTGTATTTATTTAATTGAACCCTTATTTCACCAGGTCAGTTGACTGAGAACAGATTCTCATTTACAGCAACGACCTGGGGAATAGTTACCGGGTAGAGGATAAAAAGCCATCTCATCTCTCTCTATAGCTCTTAGAAATCAACCATACTCATTGTAAATAGATCTTAATTGGCTGGTGAGTTTGGGAAGAGAGGCTGATGTAATTTGGTATGATGAACACACTCTCATACACTCACAGGTTCTTGTGTAAACCCTCCAGAGAAGTGCACTCTCACAGGTTCTTGGTAAACCCTCCAGAGAAGTGTGCTCCCGCTCCAGCCATTACCACGAGCCTGTCCCGCTCCAGACATTACCACGAGCCTGTCCCGCTCCAGACATTACCACGAGCCTGTCCCGCTCCAGACATTACCAGCCTGTCCGAGCCTCCAGTCCCTGCTCCAGACATTACCACAAGCCTGTCCCGCTCCAGCCATTACCACGAGCCTGTCCCGCTCCAGCCATTACCACGAGCCTGTCCCGCTCCAGCCATTACCACGAGCCTGTCCCGCTCCAGACATTACCACAAGCCTGTCCCGCTCCAGCCATTACCACGAGCCTGTCCCGCTCCAGACATTACCACAAGCCTGTCCCTCCAGCCCCGCATTCCAGCCATTACCACGAGCCTGTCCCGCTCCAGCCATTACCACGAGCCTGTCCTGCTCCAGCCATTACCACGAGCCTGTCCCGCTCCAGCCATTACCACGAGCCTGTCCCCTCCAGCTCCAGCCATTACCACGAGCCTGTCCCGCTCCAGACATTACCACGAGCCTGTCCCGCTCCAGACATTACCACAAGCCTGTCCCGAGCCTCCAGCCATTACCACAAGCCTGTCCCCTCCAGACATTACTCCAGCAGACATTACCACAAGCCTGTCCCGCTCCAGCCATTACCACGAGCCTGTCCCGCTCCAGCCATTACCACGAGCCCATCCTCCCCAATTAAGGTTACACACCTCCTGTGCCGTGTACACATGCTGTTCTTCCTTCAGAAAAGCATACATCACAACGTTGTTCATCTGCACAGTTTCTCTCGTACACTTTTAATTGTAAATGTCCTCACTCACCGAAAATTACATTCGGTAGCTACTAGCTATGCTTGTATAACTTTATGAGCTGAATTGGCCGGTCATTAGCATTTAGCCAACAGTGTCTATGTCATTTTGCTATGCTTGTATATCTTTATGAGCTGAATTGGCCGGTCATTAGCATTTAGCTAACAGCGTCTATGTGATTTTGCTATTAGTTTGTGAAAATTTTATTAGCATCCTAGTAATAGCTGCCCAATGGGCTTTTCTTGCGTTTTCTAGCGTCCCCTTGTGTGTTATGCCGGTTCTACTGTAAATCCCAGGACGAGAGAAGGATGGCATGACAATGTGAGAATCTGTATACCACCGAATGCTAGAACTTAGCATTAGCATGAAGGCAGCTCAGGTCTAGCCTTGGTGTAGGGATCTGAGTTACTGAGGAGCACAGAAGATATTTATGACTGGAACTGTGCTGGAATGAACAATGTAGAAAGACACTATCTGAGCCAGAACAGTACGGTTTGTTGCCAAGATAGTTTAAAGAAAAAGAAAAAAACGGTACAAGTCTGGTCTAGAATGATCATCTAGAGTGGGTCAGGCCAGGTGCTCTCTCATATGATAATCTACAGTATCAAAGGACGATGTCATGGTGGGAAAAAAGCAGTGTAGTTTTGAAGCGATGAGTCATTATATGGTCTGTCTGTACAGCCCTCCATCCTCATCCCTCTATCCTCATCTCTCTCTTCTCCTGTGTCTCGGGTTGCTGGTGTTAATCAGGGCCAGGAGGGAGGCATCAATTTATGAGCCTCAGTGCACCTCCTCACGTGTTGTATCCTTCCACATCTAATGAAAATAGAGCCCTTTCATTATTAGTCTTATGAACATTCTTTGGCATCTATCCATCATACACTTGGCTATTTCTGGGAAGTTGTCGTGGGATCTTCCTTCGATGTTTAGCTAGCATCTATCCATCATACTCTTGGCTATTTCTGGGAAGTTGTTGTGGGATCTTCCTTCGATGTTTAGCTCTGTCAATATCGTGTCATCCTGTCTCTGCTGACTGAAAATCTAATATGGATTTTTTTTCTCCTCAGTACATACAAGGTTTACGTATGTTTCCTTATAGATAAACTCATTGTTGCTGACTTTGATGCCGCGCTCCAGTATGTGCCCAACATGTCTCTGTTACCTCGGAGACTTGATACCTCCATGAAATTGTACAGAAATTGCATAGATAAGACATTATATTTATATCATATTGAAGCTGCTGTTTGGGATTCATACAGTGTGTTGCAGAAAGTTCTGGGAGCTTGTTAGGGATTATACTTCAACACAAAGTCACTGTGTAGTGCTGCTGATTGATTGACTTTGTAGTATTGTACACTGTGTCAAACATTTTAAACATGACACAAGTACAATTATATATCCCACCATATGCAACACACACACACTCTTTTCTCTCTCACACACACACATTTTTCTCTTTCATACACTTACCACACAAACGCACACACACCGAAACTGTCACACAAACACATGTATATAACACACACAGCAAAACTGACACACACACACACCTCTGACAGGAATTAGGAGATGATCATGTGAGGAAGACGGTGGAGTCTGATTGCTCAGATCTTCTCTGTGGTGCTGAAGCTATTAAATATTTAATCCAGCTGGGATTCTGGGATTCTGACTGGAAACAAAAGTCACCCAATCATTTGTCAATATCAGTCTGTTTTTCCATATTCCGACATTTGTTTTTGCTTGCGAGAGAGAGAACATTTACCAAAAAAACTAAGCAAACTAGAATGCTATTTGGCCCTAAACAGAGAGTACACAGTGGCTGAACACCTGACCACTGTGACTGACACAAAATTAAGGAAGGCTTTGACTATGTACAGACTGTGTAGCCTTGCTATTGAGAAAGGCCGCCGTAGGCAGACCTGGCTCTCAAGAGAAGACAGGCTATGTGCACACTGCCCACAAACTGAGGTGGAAACTGAGCTGCACTTCCTATTCTCCTGTCAAATGTATGACCATATTAGAGAGACATATTTCCTTCAGATTACACAGGCTCACAAAGAATTCTAAAACAAATCACATTTTGATAAACTCCCATATCTACTGGGTGAAATTCCACAGTGTGCCATCACAGCAGCAAGATTTGTGACCTGTTGCCACAAGAAAAGGGCAACCAGTGAAGAACAAACACCATTGTAAATACAACCTAATATTTATGTTTATTTATTTTCCCTTTTGTACTTTAACTATTTGTACATTGTTACAACATTGTACATAGACATAATATGACATTTGAAATGTCTCTATTATTTTGGAACTTGTGTGAGTGTACTCTTAACTTTTTGTTGTTTATTTCACTTTTGTTTATCAATTTCACTTGCTTTGGCAATGTAAACATGTGTTTCCCATGACAATGAAGCCCCTTCAATTGACTTGAATTGAATCGAATTGAGAGAGAGAGAGAGAGAGAGAGAGAGCTGGTCAAAGTTGATCAATGTACTGTATTCTGAATCATTAAACAAACAAACTAACTCATTTGTTTTTGACATTCCTTTACACTCTGATAGCAACTCTCTCACTGGCAAGACATGACATCAAAGTAACATGACATCACAATCACAAGTCCAGAATACCTTGATCAAGAATAGCACCCCTGTGAGAGGTACAAGCACAGTACAACAGTGTGACTTCTGGCTGTCACCATTGGCAACGGCTGCTGTTTCCTCGTTGTCACTCTGCCAGGCTGTCCATCGGCTTGTCACCTGGGCCAGACCCCTCCCCCTTGTCTTCATGCGAGGTGTGATGGGACTGATGGATTAGCATTTCTCAGACGGTTTCAAAACGGGCTGAAATCTAAAACTAAGGATGCTCTGCACTTCTATATAGAACAGTATATATATCATACGTACACTACTCATCAAAAGTTTGGACATACCTACTCATTCAAGGGTTTTTCTTAATTTTTACTATTTTATACGTTGTAGAATAATAGTGAAGACATCAAAACTATATAAATAACACATGGAATCACATGGTAACCAAAATGTGTTATAAAATATAAATATATTTAGATTTGTTTATTCTTCAAAGTATCCACCCTTTGCCTTGATGACAGCTTTGCACACTCTTGGGATTCTCTCAACCAGCTTCACCTGGAATGCTTTTCCCATAGTCTTGAAGAAGTTCCCACATATGCTGAGCACTTGTTGGCTGCTTTTCCTTAACTCCAACTTGACTCCAACTCATCCCAAATCATTTCAATTGGGTTAAGATCGAGGGATTGTGGAGGCCAGGTCTTCTGACGCAGCACTCCATCACTCTCCTTCTTGGTCAAATAGCCCTTACACAGCCTGGAGGTGTGTTTTGAGTCGTTGTCCTGTTGAAAAACAAATGATAGTCTTACTAAGCGCAAACCAGATGGGATGGTGTATCGCGGCAGAATGTTCTGGTAGCCATGCTGGTTGTGTGCCTTGAATTCTAAATAAATCACATACTTTGAAGAATCTAAAATATAACATTTATTTTGATTTGGTTACTACATAATTCCATATGTGTTATTTCATAGTGTTGGTGTCTTCACTATTATTCTACAGTGTAGAAAATAGTAAAATAAATAAAAAACCTGGAAAGAGTAGGTGTCAACTGTTGACTGGTATAATATATAAATAAAGTGAGCCATTGAACCCTTTTTGGTGACATGTATCTACACTACAAAGCAGTCCTACCTTTCCCTCCCACAGGACACCTGCTTGTCAAAAATCTAATTCCAAAATCGTGGGCATTAAAATGGAGTTGGTTCCCCCTTTGCTGCTATAACAGCCTCCACTCTTCTGGGAAGGCTTTCCACTAGATGTTGGAACATTGCTGCGGGGACTTGCTTCCATTCAGCCACGAGCATTAGTGAGGTCAGACACTGATGTTGGGCGATTAGACCTGGCTTGCATTCTGCTTTCCAATTCATCCTAAAGGTGTTTGATGGGGTTGAGGTCAGGGCTCTGTGCAGGCCAGTCAAGTTATTCCACACTGATCTCTACAAACCATTTCTGTATGGACCTCGCTTTGTGCATGGGGGCATTGTCATGCTGAAACAGGAAAGGGCATTCCCCAAACTGTTTCCACAAATTTGGAAGCACAGAATCATCTGGATTGTCATTGTATGCTGTAGCATTAAGATTCCCCTTCACTGGCACTAAGGGGCCTAGCCCGAACCATGAAAAACAGCCCCAGACCATTATTCCTCCTCCACCAAACGTTACAGTTGCCGTTATGCATAGGGGCAGGTAGTGTTCTCCTGGCATCCACCAAACCCAGATTCGTCCGTCGGACAGCCAGATGGTGAAGCCTGATTCATCACTCCAGAGAACGCGTTTCCACTGCTCCAGAGTCCAATGGCGGCAAACTTCACACCACTCCAGCTGACGGTTTGCATTGCGTATGGTGATCTTAGGCTTGTGCGTGTCTGCTCGGCCATGGAAACCCATTTTCTGAAGCCCTTTAGCAGACGCTTTTATCCAAAGCGACTTCCAGTCAAGCGTGCATAAATATTACGTATGGGTGGTCCCGGGAATCGAACCCAATATCCTGGTGTTGCAAACGCCATGCTCTACCAACTGAGCTAAAAAAGGAATTATACTTTTTTCCCCTACAAAGTGTATGTACAGAACAGATGCCATCGAATGAGCACGGTGATTGCCTGCATAATTTAAGAATATTGACAGTAATTATATTGGTAATTTGCATGTTCATACATAATTTATATTGACACATTTTTCTAATCAATTGCTATCAATGGTGGTTGGTTGAAAATATCTTATGAATGATATGAGAATCTCCTCTCATTCTCTTTCTTCCATCCTCTCCTTTCTCTCTCGATCTTCTCTCTTTCCACCTCTCACCTGACCCAAATTTGTATTTTTCTGACCCCCTCTTTCTCTCCATCTTTTCACATCTCTCTCTCTGTCCCTTTCTCTCACCTTACCTGTCTTTATCTTTTTGTACCCTTCTCTCCCCATCTCTCTCGCTCTCTCTCTCGCTCTCTCTATCGCTCTCGCTCTCTCTCTCGCTTTCTCTATTGCTCTCGCTCTCTCTCTCGCTTTCTCTCTCGCTCTCGCTTTCTCTCTCGCTTTGTCTCTCGCTCTCTCTCGTGCTCTCTCTCTCTCTCTCGCTTTCTCTCGCTCTCGCTTTCTCTCTCGTGCTCTCTCTCGCTCTCGCTCTCTCTCTCTCGCTTTCTCTCTCTCGCTCTCTCTCGCTCTCTCTCGCTCTCTCTCGCTCTCTCTCTCGCGCTCTCTCGCGCTCTCTCTCGTGCTCTCTCTTGCTCTCTCTCTCTTCTCTCTCTCTCTCTCCGCTCTCGCTCTCGCTCTCGCTTTCTCTCTCGCTCTCGCTTTCTCTCTCGCTCTCGCTTTCTCTCTCGCTCTCGCTTTCTCTCTCGCTCTCGCTTTCTCTCTCGCTCTCTCTCCCCATCTCTCTCGCTCTCTCTCCCCATCTCTCGCTCTCTCTCCCCATCTCTCTCTCTCGCTCTCTCTCCCCATCTCTCTCTCTCGCTCTCTCTCCCCATCTCTCTCTCTCGCTCTCTCTCCCCATCTCTCTCTCTCGCTCTCTCTCCCCATCTCTCTCTCTCGCTCTCTCTCCCCATCTCTCTCTCTCGCTCTCTCTCCCCATCTCTCTCTCTCGCTCTCTCTCCCCATCTCTCTCTCTCGCTCTCTCTCCCCATCTCTCGCTCTCGCTCTCTCTCCCCATCTCTCGCTCTCTCTCCCTCCCCATCTCTCTCGCTCTCTCTCTCCCCATCTCTCTCGCGCTCTCTCTCCCCATCTCTCTCTCGCTCTCTCTCTCCCCATCTCTCTCTCGCTCTCTCTCCCCATCTCTCTCTCTCGCTCTCTCTCCCCATCTCTCTCTCTCTCGCTCTCTCTCCCCATCTCGCTCTCTCGCTCTCTCTCTCCCCATCTCTCGCTCTCTCTCTCCCCATCTCGCTCTCTCTCTCCCCATCTCGCGCTCTCTCTCTCCCCATCTCTCTCGCGCTCTCTCTCTCCCCATCTCTCTCGCTCTCTCTCTCCCCATCTCATCTCTCTCGCTCTCTCCCCATCTCTCTCTCTCGCTCTCTCTCCCCATCTCTCTCTCGCTCTCTCTCCCCATCTCTCTCTCTCGCTCTCTCTCCCCATCTCTCTCTCTCTCGCTCTCTCTCCCCATCTCTCTCTCTCGCTCTCTCGCTCTCTCTCCCCATCTCTCGCTCTCTCTCTCCCCATCTCTCCCATCTCTCTCTCCCCCCATCTCGCGCTCTCTCTCTCTCCCCATCTCTCTCTCTCTCGCTCTCTCTCTCCCCATCTCTCTCGCTCTCTCTCTCCCCATCTCTCTCGCGCTCTCTCTCCCCATCTCTCTCGCTCTCTCTCCCCATCTCTCTCGCTCTCTCTCCCCATCTCTCTCGCTCTCTCTCTCCCCATCTCTCTCGCTCTCTCTCTCCCCATCTCTCTCGCTCTCTCTCTCCCCAGCTTTCTCGCTCTCTCTCTCTCCCCAGCTTTCTCGCTCTCCCCAGCTCTCTCGCTCTCTCTCCCCATCTCTCTCGCTCTCTCTCTCTCTCCCCCATCTCTCTCCATCTCTCTCTCCCTGTCTCTGTCAACCTATAAGTAAGGGAGTGATGCAGGAAGAGGGAAAGGTAGGACTGTGAAGGTACTGTGAGGAGTGCAGGAGTGCAGCGTCCCTGTGATGGCTGACCTGGTCCGTGTGTGGCCGAGGTTTACTCTCCCCTTCCTCTATCCTCCTTTATCTTTCTATCCTCCTTGCATTATTGAGCCTCATGCCTTTTCTCGTGTCTTCCTGTGCGCTACAACAAAACCCTCTCAGATCATGTCACCTGGACATCAAATGTTAATACAGTAATGCCTATTATTGGATCTGTGCTTCACAGGTGTGGTTGTGGATTGTGGAAACCACACCTTGAATTGACATGTAGGACGTCTTGCTCTATTAAGTCACTATGAGGAAGGGGGGACCGTGTTGCTGGATATTTCACATCTCAGTTGTTTCTGTGTGATGGAATTCTTCCCTACTCCTCCTTCTCTATAAAAAAACAACATTTATCCACCTCACCTACTTCTCTCCTTCTCTCATCTTCTTTCCTCTCCTATGCCCTGCCTCTCCCTCCTCCTCTCCTGTGTTGTGATAGGTCCAGGTTTAGTTGTGTTTAGGAGCTGTGTTGCAGTTCTATGGAGACGAGCCAGAGAGCTAAACACCCACCACTGATGAACAGGAGCTCCTCCCTGCATGTAGTCTCAGCAAGGAGAGGCTTGGAGAAGAAGGCCAAGTGTGTCCTCCCGTTTGTGTGTGTGTGTGTGTGCAAATACCCTGTGTACCTGTTTGTGTGTGCATACATTTGTATGTCCAAAGTGTGCATGAGGGATAGAGAGCCTCTGCAGCCTGTGTTCTGACAGTGGGAAGCTGTGATGTAATTGCTGACACCGTCCAGAGGCTTGAATGTAATCAAGGTAGCTGCTTACAGCCTGCTTCATTAGTGCAGCTGGGCTCCGGGCCGTGTGTGTGTGTGAACTCCTAGGCCCAGCGATGTGGGAATCACACACACTAACACACTCATGGTTATACACACGAACACACACACTCATACTTGTCACAAACACATTAGCAGCATGTGATGGGGGGGAGAGCATAGCTCCTCTGGTGAGGGGAGGGGCAAGCCTAAACCCTGTAGATTAGAGGTAGTAGAAGTTCCTTCACTTAGCAGAGAGAAGAGTTATTTATGTGGTGGTTCGCCCTATCAACTACAGAGTGTCTGTAGTGATGACATACTGTATGGGTGTGACTACAGAGTGTCTGTAGTGATGACATACTGTATGGGTGTGACTACAGAGTGTCTGTAGTGATGACATACTGTATGGGTGTGACTACAGAGTGTCTGTAGTGATGACATACTGTATGGGTGTGACTACAGAGTGTCTGTAATGATGACACACTGTATGGGTGTGACTACAGAGTGTGTAATGATGACATACTGTATGTGTGTGATGACATACTGTATGGGTGTGATGACATACTGTATGTGTGTGATATACTGTATGGGTGTGACTACATAGTGTCTGTAATGATGACATACTGTATGGATGTGTGACTACAGAGTGTCTGTGATGACATACTGTATGGGTGATGACACACTGTATGGGTGTGACTACAGAGTGTGTAATGATGACATACTGTATGTGTGTGATGACATACTGTATGGGTGTGATGACATACTGTATGTGTGTGATATACTGTATGGGTGTGACTACATAGTGTCTGTAATGATGACATACTGTATGTGTGTGATGACATACTGTATGGGTGTGACTACAGAGTGTCTGTAGTGATGACATACTGTATGGGTGTGACTACAGAGTGTCTGTAATGATGACATACTGTATGTGTGTGATGACATACTGTATGGGTGTGACTACTGTAGTAAGTCTTAGCCCATGTGGATTGAAGTGCCAGTTTCCAGCTTGACTATCCTCTGTAGCCAATGGATATGTTTCAGTGTCGTGTAGAGCCTCAGATACTGTCCTACTTGGACCTGTACCATCAGACTAATGTTGTCCATCATTGACATTACTTTGCTAGATTGACTGCTGATGAACATGAGGTTGAATATCTCATACACACTCACACACACGCGCATGTACACACACACACACACACACACCTCGCAAATGAGTCTACACTATGCTAATATCTGTAATAATAGGTACGTAACATCCCAGTTGTTTCTGAACTAAGTTAGTGTGGTTGACCTTCAATATGCAGTAGAACTTGTACTTCAATCACACACACTACTAGCAGCAGTACCATAATAGCCCTGTGTGCTGCATACTGAATTGTGGGGAGTGTTAGTTGTGGCAGCAGAGTTCTGCTTTGTTCTACTGATTTCACGATGATTGTCGGCACAATGCACTCGATCCCCAGCTGTGCCGACCGTCCTTTGTTTTGACTTTCTGGAATTTCCGTAACGTCTCTGGCATGAAACGGGATTTGTGGGAACGCTGGGTAGTGACTGGAAGCTAGTGAAGGCGAGGGCAGTGGTGGCCAGCCGATGGACCAGAGTGTGGCAGGGGATGGCACTATCAACGCCACATGGGGACAAGTCAGATGGATTTAGATCAACGTTCCACTTAGTGAACAACGTTTGAACAGCGTGTCACTTAGTGAACAACGTTTGAACAGCGTGTCACTTAATGAACAACGTTTGAACAGAAATATGTCACTTACAATATGCTCCGTGTTCCCTTCTCCTGAATCGCCTTGACAGCTGTATCTCTGCAGGCATGGCTGTCATCATGACTAAAGCCAGGGTCACATTCACTAGGCACTAAATGGAAGAGAAATGGGGAGGCCCTATCTGAACATGTCCAATAGGAAGTGCTCTTTTTCGTTTTCTGTTGCCAGGTTTTTTGCTACGGTGTGCCCTAATGAATGCGGCCCAGGGTTTGAGTCGGTGGATGTCTCCCAACATGGCTTCTCAAGTCAAAATGACTCCCCTGGCCTGTATGGGTTCAACTAGTAACCCCGATATCTAACCCTGTCAATGACCCCAAACGGACAACTCTGACCCTAACTTTGACCCTGAGCCCGCATGACCCCAACTCTGGCTTTACCCCTGACCCCTGATTCTCATTGGTTTGAGGTTCTCAGAAGGGCTGGGAGAACATCAAGACAAGAGCAATCAATAGTGGATCTGATTATCTTCTCAATGCATTTAACTTAAAGCCCCTAAAAGCAAATAGCTGGGAGAACCTTTTTAGCTAATGTTAATGATCCATTTCTGATACAGCCTAATTAAGTACCATCCACTTATGGCCTCTCATCTTTAGTGATGATCTGAAATGAATATGCTTGGGTTGGAAGAGCCGTTCAGAGCACCAGTGAGAGAATAGTACCAGAGCTAACCAACAGAGTTGGTCCTAGTCATTTGGCCACACCTTGGCCAAACGTTTATTTTTATGGAGAACATAAACAAGCTGTTTGTCAATGAGTGCAGGTACTCGGTCTTCAGTTTTCATGCCAAATGAATACGACCCTGGATCTGGATCTGGATGACATGAAACTACAATACAAACTATCAGCTCCCAATGGAGTGATCAATGCTTTACCCCATCCATAGATATAGTGTGTTTAACATTACAGTAATAATCTAGTATGTTTGACATTACAGTCATAATCTAGTGTGTTTGACATTACAGTAATAATCTAGTGTGTTTGACATTACAGTCATAATCTAGTATGTTTGACATTAGTCATAATCTAGTGTGTTTAACATTACAGTAATAATCTAGTGTTTGACATTACAGTAATAATCTAGTGTGTTTGACATTACAGTAATAATCTAGTGTGTTTGACATTACAGTAACAATCTAGTGTGTTTAACATTACAGTAATAATCTAGTATGTTTGACATTAGTCATAATCTAGTGTGTTTAACATTACAGTCATAATCTAGTGTGTTTAACATTACAGTAATAATCTAGTGTGTTTGACATTACAGTAATAATCTAGTGTTTGACATTACAGTAATAATCTAGTGTTTGACATTACAGTAACAATCTAGTGTGTTTAACATTACAGTAATAATCTAGTGTGTTTAAAATTACAGTAATAATCTAGTGTGTTTAACATTACAGTAACAATCTAGTGTGTTTAATATTACAGTAACAATCTAGTGTGTTTAACATTACAGTAACAATCTAGTGTGTTTAACATTACAGTAACAATCTAGTGTGTTTAACATTACAGTAACAATCTAGTGTGTAACATTACAGTAACAATCTAGTGTGTTTGACATTACAGTAACAATCTAGTGTGTTTAACATTACAGTAACAATCTAGTATGTTTGACATTACAGTAATAATCTAGTGTTTGACATTACAGTAATAATCTAGTGTGTTTAACATTACAGTAACAATCTAGTGTGTTTGACATTACAGTAACAATCTAGTGTGTTTGACATTAGTCATAATCTAGTGTGTTTGACATTACAGTCATAATCTAGTGTGTTTGACATTAGTCATAATCTAGTGTGTTTGACATTACAGTCATAATCTAGTGTGTTTGACATTACAGTCATAATCTAGTGTGTTTGACATTACAGTCATAATCTAGTGTGTTTGACATTAGTCATAATCTAGTGTGTTTGACATTACAGTCATAATCTAGTGTGTTTGACATTACAGTCATAATCTAGTGTGTTTGACATTACAGTCATAATCTAGTGTGTTTGACATTACAGTCATAATCTAGTGTGTTTGACATTAGTCATAATCTAGTGTGTTTGACATTACAGTCATAATCTAGTGTGTTTGACATTACAGTCATAATCTAGTGTGTTTGACATTACAGTCATAATCTAGTGTGTTTGACATTACAGTCATAATCTAGTGTGTTTGACATTACAGTAATAATCTAGTGTGTTTGACATTACAGTCATAATCTAGTGTGTTTGACATTACAGTAATAATCTAGTGTGTTTGACATTACAGTAATAATCTAGTGTGTTTGACATTACAGTAATAATCTAGTGTGTTTGACATTACAGTAATAATCTAGTGTGTTTGACATTACAGTAATGATCTCTTCAAAGGAAACTTTGACTGGATGAATATAGTTGTTCATACATACATGGCGTGTGTACACACACACACACTGCACGCTAACAGGAGCAGTATGCACATACATTCTCTCTCTGTCTCTCTCTCACACACACACACACACACACACACACACACACACACACACACACACACACACACACACACACACACACACACACACACACACACACACACACTGCACGCTAACAGGAGCAGTATGCACATACATTCTCTCTCTGTCTCTCACACACACACACACAGCGAAAACCACACACTGCACGCTAGCAGGAGCATTATGCAAACAGCCCATCTAAATGTCATGACTGAGATGACTAGCCCACTAGCCTTGGGCTCTTCCAACATGTAAATGTCATGCTTTAGGGAAAACTGAGGTTGCCTACTGTACTGTACTCTTCTACTGGCTTCATTAGAATGCCATGCATATTAACAGACCCATTACTCACCATGGTACCATCGTCATTAGGACCTCATCAGAATAACCCTATCAGTTCTTATTATTTGGATTCGTTGGAGGTGTAGAAATAATGATGGGAAAAGGAGGATAAATAAGGAAAGATAGAGGAGAGGAGATGGAGAGCAGAAAGGATAGGGGAGGAGAGGAGATGGAGAGGAGATGGGGAGGAGAGGAGAAAGGATAGGGGAGGAGATGAGGGGAAATTCTTGTCACAATTAAAAATAAAAAAAATACATGGAAGTAGTAAGGAGAAAGGAGAGTTCCATATTCAAGGTCCCCATCTTCCCTCTATCTTCCCTCCATCTTCCCTCCATCTTCCCTCCATCTTCCCTCCATCTTCTCTCCATCTTCCCTGCACTGCACAGTAAATAGTCTCTGCAACTTTTTCTCTGTGGCTTCATTAGTGTCTCTTCAATATTTCTGTTCGTGTTAATAAAACATCAATAAGAGAGGGCTTTGAGCTGCGGGCGCTCCACCAAGCAGCCATCTCTGCCTGGGTTTCTGATACTGATGATGAAGGTTCAGGTGAGTGCTATGGAAGACAATTACTATCATCTTATTATGCATTTCTTTTAACCAATCATCTGTCAATCTGAGTCAGTGCAGTACAAGTGGAGTTTCCTTCTCTGTAAGCATGCTGAAAGTCAGTAGTTAACTTGTTCTCTGATAAATAGCATTGTATTTGGTCAAACATAATTCTCTCCATCAGTTGTTGGAAGTGCATGCCTGCTTACACTCGCTTCTTCCCATGCGTGTGTTAGTCTCCGTCCATTGGTACATACGTTCGTGTGTGTTTCCATCTGTCCAACCGTGTGTGTGTGTGTGTGTGTGTGTGTGTGTGTGTGTGTGTGTGTGTGTGTGTGTGTGTGTGTGTGTGTGTGTGTGTGTGTGTGTGTGTGTGTGTGTGTGTGTGTGTGTGTGTGTGTGTGTGTGTGTGTGTGTGTGTGTGTGTGTGTGTGTGTGAGAGTCAGAGTTCTTGGGGCTCAGTCTCTCACAGTGTATTTAACCCAGTAGACTGGGGTAGCAGGCCTCTGAAGCTGGGGTGAACACTGAGGGTCAGCACAATCTCTCTCCCTCGCTCAATTCAATGGGCTTTATTGGCATAGGTCTGATCTGGGTGTTGGGGATGGGGGGCTATATAGGGTGTGGACAGGGTTTGTTTGGGGTGGTCTCAGCTGGTTGGGGTGTGACTGGTGATGCTGTGGTCTGGGTGTAGGTCCTCTTGGCTTGGGTTCTCTCGGTGCAGGTCCTTCAGGATTGGGTCTTTCTGGTCTGGGTGTGGTGTCCGTTGTGAGGTGCTGGGGCTGCGGTTGAGGGTGACGTCCTTCAGGGCCCTGGCAAAAGTTGGGATTGCTGCCTTGTAGAGGTGGACCTGGTCGTAAACGCTGATCAAGTCCAGGGTGGAGTGGCTAGGTGTGTCTCTCTCCTCTCTTTTAGATCTCTCTCTCTCTCTCACAACAAATTTGGAAGGTTAAGTTAAAGCACACTCAGCCCTGTTTCTCAATGCGTGTGTGGATGCCTATCTGTGATCCCTCTCCCTCCCCTCTTCCCTCTTCCCCTCCTCATCCCTCCCCTCTTCCCTCCTCATCCCTCCCCTTCCCTCATTCCTCTACCTCCCCTCATTCTCTCCCCCCCTCTTCCCTCTTCCCTCCTCATCCCTCCCCTTCCCCTCATTCCTCTCCCTCCCCTCTTCCTCTTCCCCTCCTCATCCCTCCCCTTCCCCTCATTCCTCTACCTCCCCTCATTCCTCTCCCTCCCTCCCCTCATCCCTCATTCCTTTCCCTCCTTCCTCTCCCTCAATCCTCTCCTTCCCCTCATTCCTCTCCCTCCCTCCCTCCTTCCCCTCATTCCTCTACCTCCCCTCATTCCTCTACCTCCCTCCCTTCATCCCTCATTCCTCTCCTTCCCCTCATTCCTCTCCCTCCCTCCCCTCATCCCTCATTCCTCTCCCTCATTCCTCTACCTCCCCTCATTCCTCTACCTCCCCTCATTCCTCTACCTCCCCTCATTCCTCTCCTTCCCCTCATTCCTCTACCTCCCCTCATTCCTCTCCTTCCCCTCATTCCTCTCCTTCCCCTCATTCCTCTCCCTATACCTCATTCCTCTACCTATACCTCATTCCTCTCCTTCCCTCATTCCTCTACCTATACCTCATTCCTCTCATTCCTCTACCTCCCCCCTCATTCCTCTAATTCCTCTCCTTCCCCCTTCTACCCCTCATGCCTCTACCTCCCCTCATTCCTCTACCTATACCTCATTCCTCCCCTTCCCCTCATTCCTCTACCTCCCCTCATTCCTCTTCCTCCCTCCCCTCATCCCTCATTCCTCTCCCTCCTTCCTCTCCCTCAATCCTCTCCTTCCCCTCATTCCTCTCTCTCCCTCCCTCCTTCCCCTCATTCCTCTCCCTCCCCTCATTCCTCTACCTCCCTCCCTCATCCCTCATTCCTCTCCTTCCCCTCATTCCTCTCCCTCCCCTCATCCCTCATTCCTCTACCTCCCCTCATACTCTACCTCCCCTCATTCCTCTACTTCCCCTCATCCCTCTACCTCCCCTCATTCCTCTCCTTCCCCTCATTCCTCTCCCTATACCTCATCCCTCTCCTTCCCCTCATTCCTCTCCCTATACCTCATTCCTCTCCTTCCCCTCATTCCTCTACCTATACCTCATTCCTCTCCTTCCCCTCATTCCTCTACCTATACCTCATTCCTCTCCTTCCCCTCATTCCTCTACCTATACCTCATTCCCCTCATTCATCTCATTCCTCTACCTCCCCTCATTCCTCTAATTCCTCTCCTTCCCCTCATTCCTCTCCTTCCCCTCCTTCCTCTCCTTCCCTCCTCCCCTTCCCTTCTACCTCCCCTCATGCCTCTACCTCCCCACATTCCTCTACCTATATCTCATTCCTCTCCTTCCCCTCATTCCTCTCCTTCCCCTCATTCCTCTCCTCCCCCTCATTCCTCTACCCATACCTCATTCCTCTACCTCCCCTCATTCCTCTAATTCCTCTCCTTCCCTCATTCCTCTCCTTCCCCTCATTCCTCTACCTCCCCTCATGCCTCTACCTCCCCTCATTCCTCTACCTATACCTCATTCCTCTCCTTCCCCTCATTCCTCTCCTTCCCCTCATTCCTCTCCTCCCCCTCATTCCTCTACCCATACCTCATTCCTCTCTCCCCCTCATTCCTCTACCCATACCTCATTCCTCTACCTCCCCTCATTCCTCTAATTCCTCTCCTTCCCCTCATTCCTCTCCTTCCCCTCATTCCTCTCCCTCCCTCCCCTCATCCCTCATTCCTCTCCCTCATTCCTCTACCTCCCTCATTCCTCTCCTCCCTCATTCCTCTCCTTCCCCTCATTCCTCTCCTTCCCTCATTCCTCTATCTCCCTCATTCCTCTCCTTCCCCTCATTCCCTCCTTCCCTCATTCCTCTACCTATACCTCATTCCTCTCATTCTCTACCTCCCCTCATTCCTCTAATTCCTCTCCTTCCCTCATGCCTCTACCTCCCCTCATGCCTCTACCTCCCCTCATTCCTCTACCTATCCCTCATTCCTCCTTCCCTCATTCCTCTACCTCCTCATTCCTCTCCTGCCATGCCCTCATTCCCTCTCCTCATTCCTCTCCTTCCCTTCATGCCTCTACCTCCCCTACTCCCTCATCCCTCATTCCTCTCCCTCCTTCCTCTCCCTCAATCGTCTCCTTCCCTTCATTCCTCTACCTCCCCTCATCCCTCATTCCTCTACCTCCCCTCATTCCTCTACCTCCCCTCAGTTTCCTCTACTTCCCCTCATCCCTCTACCTCCCCTCATTCCTCTCCTTCCCTGATTCCTCTCCCTATACCTCATTCCTCTCCTTCCCCTCATTCCTATACCTCATTCCTCTCCTTCCCCTCATTCCTATACCTATACCTCATTCCCTCATTCATCTAATTCCTCTACCTCCCTCATTCCTCTAATTCCTCTCCTTCCCTCATTCCTCTCCTTCCCTCATTCCTCTCCTAATTCCTCTCCTTCCCTCATGCCTCTACCTCCCCTAAGGACCTCCCTCATGCCTCTACCTCCCCACATTCCTCTACCTATAGGAGATGCCCCTCCTTCCACTCATTCCTCTCCTTCCTTCCCTCAATTCCCTCATTCCTCTACCTCCCCTCATGCCTCTACCTCCTCATGCCTCTATGCCTCCCTCAGATGCCTTCCCCTCATTCCTCTCCTCCTTCCCCTCATGCCTCTCCTTCCTCATTCCTCTACCTCCCCTCATTCCTCTACCTCCCTCATTCCTCTCCTCCCTCATGCCTCTACCTCCCCTCATGGGAGGAGCCTCCCTCGTTCCTCTCCCCTCATTCCTTCCTTCCCTGTTCCTCACCTTGCCTCATTCCTCTCCTTCCCCTCAAAAACCTCATTCTCTCCTCCCATTCCTCTACCCCCCCCATTCCTCTCCTTCCCCTCATTCCTCTCCTTCCCCTCATTCTCTACCTCCCCTCATTCCTCTCCTTCCCTCAACCTCTCCTCCCTCATGCCTCTACCTCCCCTCATTCCTCTACCTCCCTCCCCCTCATCCCTCATTCCTCTACCTCCCTCATTCCTCCTCCCCTCATTCCTCTACTTCCCCTCATCCCTTCCCTCATTCCTCTCCTTCCCCTCATTCCTCTCCTTCCTCATTCCTCTCCTTCCCTCATTCCTCTCCCTATACCTCATTCCTCTACCTACCTCATTCCTCTCCTTCCCTCATTCCTCTACCTATACCTCATTCCTCTAACCTCCCCTCATTCCTCTAATTCCTCCTTCCCTCATGCCTCTACCTCCCTTTCTACCTCCCCTCATTCCTCTCTATTCATTCCTCCTTCCCCTCATTCCTCTACCTCCCCTATTTCTCCTTCCCCTCATTATTCCTCTCCCTCCTTCTCCCTAAAATTCCTCTCCTCTCCCTCATCACCTCCCTCCCCTCATCATTCCTCTCCTTCCCCTCATTCCTCTCCCTCCCCTCATCCCTCATTCCTCTACCTCCCCTCATTCCTCTACCTCCCTCGTTCCTCTGCTTCCCCTCATCCCTCACCTCCCCCATTCCTCCTTCCCCTCATTCCTCTCCCTATACCTCATTCCTCTCCTTCCCCTCATTCCTCTCCTTCCCTCATTCCTCTGCCTCATTCCTCTCCTTTCCCTCATTCCTCTGCCTATGCCTCATTCCCCTCATTCATCTCATTCCTCTACCTCCCCTCATTCCTGAATTCCTCTCCTTCCCTCGTTCCTCTCCTTCCCTATGGACCTCCCCTCAGACCTCTACTATCATCTTATTATTCCTCTCCTTCCCCTCATTTTCTTTCCCCTCATTCATCTCCTCCCCCAATCTACCCATACCTCAACCCTCTACCTCCCTCATTCCTCAGTCCAAGTGCCTCTACCTCCCTCATGCCTCTTCCCCTCTTCTCTACCTATACCTCATTCCTCTCCTTCCCCTCATTCCTCTCCTCCCCCTCATTCCTCTCCTCCCCCTCATTCCTTGTTCCCATAAATAGCATTCCTCTCCTTCCCCTATTCCTCTCCTTCCCCTCATTCCTCTCCCTCCTCCCCTCATCCCCATTCCTCTCCCTCATTAATTCCCCTCATTCCACCTCCCTCAGTCTCCTTCCCCTCATTCCTCTCCTTCCCCTCATTCCTCTCCCTCCCTCCCTCATCCCTCATTCCTCTCCCTCATTCCTCTACCTTCCCATTCGTCTACCTCCCTCATTCTCTCCTTCCCCTCATTGGTCCTTCCCCTCATTCCTCTGCCTGTGTTTCCTCTCATTCCTCTACCTCCCCTCATTCCTCTAATTGTCTCCTTCCCTGTCCTCTACCTCCTCATGCCTCTACCTCCCTGTTCCTCTGCCTATACCTGTCCTCCTTCCCTCATTCCTGTGTCCTGTCCTCATTCCTCTCCCTCCTCCCCTCATGTCTCCCTCATTCCTCTCCTTGTGTCATGCCTCTACCTCCCCTGTTCCTCTACCTCCCTAATTGTCTGTCCCCTCATCCTCATTCTCTCTCCTCCTTCCTCTGTGTCAGTCCTCTCCATCCCCCTCATTTCTTGGGGCTCGTTTCTCTACCTCCCTCATTCCTCTACCTCCCTCCCTCATCCCCAGTACCTCCCCTCATTCCTCTACCTCCCCTCATTCCTCTGACTTCCCCTCATCCCTCTGACCTCCCCTCATTCCTCTCCTTCCCTGATTCCTCTCCCTATAATTCCTCTCTTCCCCTCATTCCTCAATTCAATGGGCCTCATTCCTCTCCTTCCCCTCATTCCTCTGGCCTCATTCCTCTCCTTCCCCTCATTCCTCTACCTATACCTCATTCCCCTCTCATCTCGTTCCTCTGCCTGCCCTCATTATAGGGTGTCTCCTTCCAGGGTTTGTTTCCCTCAGGGTGGTCTCAGCTGGTTGGGGTGTGACTGGTGATGCTGTGGTCTGGGTCTAGGTCCTCTTGGCTTGGGTTCTCTCGGTGCCTCAGGTCCTTCCCAGGATTGGGTCTCCTTCTGTTCCTCTTCTCCCCCTCATTCCTCTGTGCCTCATTTCTGATTCCTCTCCTGGGGCTGCATTCCTGAGGTCATTCCTCTCCTTCCCTCAGGGCCCTGGCAATTCCTCTCCTTCCCCTCGTTCCTCTACCTTGGGATTGCTCCCCTCGTTCCTCTACCTATACCTCATTCCCTCATTCATCTCATTCCTCTACCTACCCTGTTTCCTCTAGTTCCTCTCCTTCCCCTCATTCCTCTCCTTCCCCTCATTCCTCTCCTTCCCCTCATGCCTCTCCTTCCCCTCATGCCTCACCTCCCCTCAGGGTGGAGTCCCCCTCATGCCTCTGTCCCACATTCCTCTACCTCCTCATTCCTCTCCTTCCCTCATTCCTCTCCTTCCCCTCATTCCTCCCCTCCCCTCATTTCCTCACCCATACCTCAAATTTCCTCTCCTTTGGCCTCTACCTCCCTCATGCCTTACCTCCCCTCATGCCTCTAATTCCTCACCTATACCTCATTCCCTCCTTCCCCTCATTCCTCTTTCCCCTCTTCCTCTCCTCCCCCTCATTCCTCTACCTACCCTCATGCCTCTACCTCCCCTCATTCCTCTCCCTATACCTCTTCCCTCTTCCTCATTCCTCTCCTTCCCCTCATTCCTCTCCTTCCCTCATTTCCTCTCCTTCCCTCATTCCTCTCCCCCCTCGTTTCCTCTCCCTCCCTCATTCCTCATTCATCTCTCCTCCCCTCGTTCCCTGCCCCCTCATTCCTCTGCCTCCCCTCATTTCCCTAAAATCCTCTCCTTCCCTCTTCCTCCTTCCCTCATCCCTCTCCTTCCCCTCATTCCTCTCCCTCCCCTCATTCCTCCTTCCCTCATTCCCCTCATTCCTCTCCTTCTCCCTCATTCCTCTACCTCCCCTCATTCCTCATTCCTCCCTTCCCCTCATTCCTCACCTTCCCCTCATTCCTCTCCTCTCTCCTCGTTCCTCTTCCTCATTCCTCCTCCCCTCATTCCTCTCCCCTCATGCCTCTCCCCTCATTCCTCTACCTCCCTCCCTCCTCCCTCATTCCTCTCCTTCCCCTCATTCCTCTCCTATACCTCATTCCTCTCCTTCCCTCATTCCTCTCCTTCCCCTCATTCCTCTCCCTCATTCCTCTCCTCCTCATTCCTCTACCCCCCCATTCCTCTCCTTCCCTCCCCTCCTTCCCCTCTCCTCTCCCTCATTCCTCTCCTTCCCCTCATTCCCCTTCCTCTCTCCCCTCATGCCTCTACCTCCCCTCATTCCTCTACCTCCCCTCATTCCTCTCCTTCCCCTCATTCCTCTACCTCTCCTCATTCCTCTACCTCTCCTCATTTCTCTACCTCCCTCAGTCCTCTCCCTCCCCTCATTCCTCTACCTCCCCTCATTCCTCTACCTCCTCCCTCATCCCTCATTCCTCTACCTCCCCTCATTCCTCTACCTCCCCTCATTCCTCTACTTCCCCTCATCCCTCTACCTCCCTCATTCCTCTCCTTCCCTCATTCCTCTCCTTCCCCTCATTCCTCTCCTCCCTCATTCCTCTCCCCCTCATTCCTCTACCTATACCTCATTCTCTCCTTCCCCTCATTCCTCTACCTACCTCATTCCTCTTCCTCTACCTCCCTCATTCCTCCCTCCTCTCCTCCTCATTCCTCTACCTATACCTCATTCCTCCTTCCCTCATTCCTCTACCCCCTCATTCCTCTTCCTCCCTCCCCATCCCTCATTCCTCTCCCTCCTTCTCTCCCTCCTCTCCTTCCCCTCATTCCTCATCTCCTCCCCTCCTTCCCCTCATTCCTCTCCCTCCCCTCATTCCTCTACCTCCCTCCCTCATCCCTCATTCCTCTCCTTCCCCTCATTCCTCTCCCTCCCCTCATCCCTCATTCCTCTACCTCCCCTCATTCCTCTACCTCCCCTCATTCCTCTACTTCCCCTCATCCCTCTACCTCCCCTCATTCCTCTCCTTCCCCTGATTCCTCTCCCTATACCTCATTCCTCTCCTTCCCCTCATTCCTATACCTCATTCCTCTCCTTCCCCTCATTCCTATACCTATACCTCATTCCTCTCCTTCCCCTCATTCCTCTCCTTCCCCTCATTCCTCTACCTATACCTCATTCCCCTCATTCATCTCATTCCTCTACCTCCCCTCATTCCTCTAATTCCTCTCCTTCCCCTCATTCCTCTCCTTCCCCTCTTCCTCTCCTTCCCCTCCTCCCCCTTCCCCTTCTACCTCCCCTCATGCCTCTACCTCCCCACATTCCTCTACCTATACCTCATTCCTCTCCTTCCCCTCATTCCTCTCCTTCCCCTCATTCCTCTCCTCCCCTCATTCCTCTACCCATACCTCATTCCTCTACCTCCCCTCATTCCTCTAATTCCTCTCCTTCCCTCATTCCTCTCCTTCCCCTCATGCCTCTACCTCCCCTCATGCCTCTACCTCCCCTCATTCCTCTACCCTATACCTCATTCCTCTCCTCCTTCCCTCATTCCTCTCCTCCCCTCATTCCTCTCCTCCCCCTCATTCCTCATACCTCATTCCTCTCCTCCCCTATTCCTCCCATCCTCATTCCTCTACCTCCCCTCATTCCTCTAATTCCTCTCCTTCCCTCATTCCTCCCCTCATTCCTCTCCCTCCCTCCCTCATCCCTATTCCTCTCCCTCATTCCTCTACCTCCCCCTCATTCCTCTACCTCCCTCATTCCTCTCCTTCCCTCATTCCTCTCCTTCCCCTCATTCCTCTCCCTCCCCCTCATCCCTCATTCCTCTCCCTCATTCCTCTACCTCCCCTCATTCCTCTACCTCCCCTCATTCCTCTCCTTCCTCATTCCTCTACCTCCCCTCATTCCTCTCCTTCCCTCATTCCTCTCCTTCCCCTCATCCCTCTACCTATACCTCATTCCTCTCATTCCTCTACCTCCCCTCATTCCTCTAATTCCTCTCCTTCCCCTCATGCCTCTACCTCCCCTCATGCCTCTACCTCCCCTCATTCCTCTACCTATACCTCATTCCTCCTTCCCCTCATTCCTGCCTCCCTCATTCTCTCCTCCCTCCCCTCCCTCTCCCTCATTCCTCTCCTTCCTCATGCCTCTACCTTCCTCATTCCTTCCCCTCATTCCTCTTCCCTCCCCTCATTCCTCTACCTCCCCTCATTCCCTCTCATTCCCTCCCCCATTCCCTCATTCCCTCATTCCTCCTCCCTCCTTCATCCCTCATTCCTCTACCTCCCCTCATTCCTCTACCTCCCCTCATTCCTCTACTTCCCCTCATCCCTCTACCTCCCCTCATTCCTCTCCTTCCCTGATTCCTCTCCTATACCTCATTCCTCTCCTTCCCCTCATTCCTATACCTCATTCCTCTCCTTCCCCTCATTCCTCTACCTATACCTCATTCCTCTCCTTCCCCTCATTCCTATACCTCATTCTTCTCCTTCCCCTCATTCCTCTACCTATACCTCATTCCTCTCCTTCCCCTCATTCCTCTACCTATACCTCATTCCCCTCATTCATCTCATTCCTCTACCTACCCTCATTCCTCTAATTCCTCTCCTTCCCCTCATTCCTCTCCTTCCCCTCATTCCTCTCCTTCCCCTCATTCCTCTCCTTCCCCTCATGCCTCTACCTCCCCTCATGCCTCTACCTCCCCTCATGCCTCTACCTCCCCACATTCCTCTACCTATACCTCATTCCTCTCCTTCCCCTCATTCCTCTCCTTCCCTCATTCCTCTAATTCCTCTCCTTCCCCTCATTCCTCTCCTTCCCCTCATTCCTCTCCTTCCCCTCATGCCTCTACCTCCCCCCTCATGCCTCTACCTCCCCTCGTGCCTCTACCTCCCCACATTCCTCTACCTATACCTCATTCCTCTCCTTCCCCTCATTCCTCTCCTTCCCCTCATTCCTCTACCTATACCTCATTCCTCTCCTTCCCCTCATTCCTCTCCTTCCCCTCATTCCTCTAATTCCTCTCCTTCCCTCATTCCTCTCTCCTTCCCCTCATTCCTCTCCTTCCCCTCATGCCTCTACCCTCCCCTCATGCCTCTACCTCCCCTCGTCCCTCATACCTCCCCACATTCCTCTACCTATCCCCTCATTCCTCTCCTTCCCCTCATTCCTCTCCTTCCCCTCATTCCTCTCCTTCCCCCTCATTCCCCTCATTCCTCTACCTCCCCTCATGCCTCTACCTCCCCTCATTCCTCTACCTACCTCATTCCTCTCCTTCCCTCATTCCTCTCCTTCCCCTCATTCCTCTCCTCCCCTCATTCCTCTACCCCCCTCATTCCTCTACCCATACCTCATTCCTCTCCTCCCCTCATTCCTCTACCCATACCTCATTCCTCTACCTCCCCTCATTCCTCTAATTCCTCTCCTTCCCCTCATGCCCCTCCTTCCACTCATTCCTCTCCTTCCCCTCATTCCTCTCCTTCCCCTCATTCCCCTCATTCCTCTCCTTCCCCTCATTCCTCTCCTTCCCCTCATTCCTCTCCCTCCCCTCATTCCTCTCCCTCCCCTCATTCCTCTACCTCCCCTCATGCCTCTACCTCCCCTCATGCCTCTACCTTCCCCTCATGCCTCTACCTCCCCTCATGCCTCTACCTCCCCTCATGCCTCTACCTCCCCTCATGCCTCTACCTCCCCTCATTCCTCTACCTATACCTCATTCCTCTCCTTCCCCTCATTCCTCTACCTATACCCCATTCCTCTCCTTCCCCTCATTCCTCTCCTTCCCCTCATTCCTCTCCTCCCCTCATTCCTCTACCCATACCTCATTCCTCTCTCCTCCCCTCATTCCTCTACCCTCCCCCCATGCCTCTCCTTCCCCTCATTCCTCTCCTTCCCCTCATGCCTCTACCTCCCCTCATTCCTCTCCTTCCCCTCATTCCTCTCCCTCCCCTCATTCCCCTCATTCCTCTACCTCCCCTCATTCCTCTACCTCCCCTCAAAACTCATTCCTCTAATGATGCTCAGCTGAACTCTCAATGACCCTTTTGCTCTCCATGGTGCTGAGACAACCTCTCCTCACATCTAAAAAAAAATCTTGGTCTACCTCGTCTTTCGACCAATCGATTGGTCTACATTTTTAACGTCTATTTTTCATCAAATCAACTCTATGCACTGAGCCTGTCTGATGCTTTAAGTGCATTGTTTGATGATATAATTAAGACGCACAGATGACTAGAGGTCTTGAACGCAATTGGTTTGATTGGGCTGGGATCAGACTTGATGCTCTGTGTTAAAAAGCTGTGTGACTTGCACCCGTTGTCTCTCCTCCCTGCTGCAGCGATACCACAGAACATCAACATGTTTATCACGCTGTCCGTGTTGCTGAAGCTGCAAAATAATTACAGCCAATTCTGACTGAAAAGTTCTGTCACGCAAAAAAACAAGCATTCCCTATTCCCTCAACCCTTAGTCTTTACGTGACACATGTATGCATTTTATGCACGTGACCAATAGGGCCTGACCTGTAGCATATCATAATCACATGAATAAATTGGTTATAACAAACTCTGAACACCGGAACATGTGACGGTGAAATGTATGCAGATGGCGTGACAAACTGGAAACGGGGGAATGTATGCAGATGGCATGACAAACTGGAAACGGGGGAATGTATGCAGATGGCATGACAAACTGGAAACGGGGGAATGTATGCAGATGGCGTGACAAACTGGAAACGGGGGAATGTATGCAGATGGCGTGACAAACTGGAAACGGGGGAATGTATGCAGAGGGCGTGACAAACTGGAAACGGGGGAATGTATGCAGATGGGGGAATGTTTGGTTGCTCAGGAGGTAAAGAGGAAGTCAGATGTGTGGAATAAATAGTTGTGGTAAATACTGGAGATCAATAAAAAGGTGAGTCGTCAGCGCTGCGTACATATGATGCATGTCAAACAGGTGCTGTTAGATTATAATATACTTTTTATGACTGTTTGGAACAACACAAAATAAATTCTAGGTGAACCGTAGAGTCTGTTTTATTTTTTGGTTATGACAGCAAAGACTAAAAACAGTTGCATGCATTCGTGAATGCAGTTGCCAACATGGAATAGTTTATTTACTAATTATTCAAGGGTCACTTTGTTATTTTAAAACTAAAATGCTTGATTGCGTTTAAAAATATGAATCACTCCTGATGTGTGATGTGAAGGAATGAATGATAGATACAGTAGCCGCAACGGTTTTCTTCTGGTGAAAGAGAGGCGGACCAAAATGCAGCGCGGTTAGTTTTGTACATCTTTAATAAAGATGAAAATACAACAATCTACAAAACAAGAAACATGAAAAAAACCGAAACAGTCCTATCTGATGCCACAAACACAAAGACAGGAACAATCACCCACGAAACACTCAAAGAATATGGCTGCCTAAATATGGTTCCCAATCAGAGACAACGATAAACACCTGCCTCTGATTGAGAACCACTTCAGGCAACCATAGACTTTTCTAGATAACCCCACTATACCACAATCCCAATACCTACAAAAAAACAAGACAAAACACACCACATAATAAACCCATGTCACACCCTGGCCTGACCAAAATAAAACACAAAATACTTAGACCAGGGCGTGACAGAACCTCCCCCAAGGTGCGGACTCCCGGCCGCACACCTAAACCCATAGGGGAGGGTCCGGGTGGGCGTCTGTCCACGGTGGCGGCTCCGACGCGGGACGTGGACCCCACTCCAACAAAGTCTTAGTCCACTTGCATCGCGTCCTTTGATTGGCGACCCTTGCCGCCGACCTTGGCCTAGTAACCCTCACCAAGGACCCCACTGGACTGAGGGGCAGCTCGGGACTGAGGGGCAGCTCGGGACTGAGGGGCAGCTCGGGACTGAGGGGAAGCTCAGGCAGGTAGATGGCTCTGGCAGATCCTGGCTGGCTGGCGGTTCCGGCAGATCCTGGCTGACTGGCGGTTCCGGCAGATCGTGGCTGACTGGCGGCTCCGGCTGCTCCATGCTGACTGGCGGCTCCGGCTGCTCCATGCTGACTGGCGGCTCCGGCTGCTCCATGCTGACTGGCGGCTCTGGCTGCTCCATGCTGACTGGCGGCTCTGGCTGCTCCATGCTGACTGGTGGCTCTGGCTGCTCCATGCAGACTGGTGGCTGAACAGGCGTGAGACTCCGGCAGCGCTGTAGAGGAGGAAGGCTCCGGCAGCGCTAAACAAGCGGGAGACTCCGGCAGCGCTGTAGAGGAGGAAGGCTCCGGCAGCGCTGGACAGGCGAGGCGCACTGTAGGCCTGATGCGTGGTGCTGGCACTGGTGGTACTGGGCCGAGGACACGCACAGGAAGCCTGGTGCGGGGAGCTGCCACCGGAGGGCTGGTGCGTGGAGGTGGTACTGGATAGACCGGACCGTGCAGGCGCACTGGAGCTCTTGAGCACCGAGCCTGCCCAACCTTACCTGGCTCGATGCCCACTCTAGCCCGGCCGATACGAGGAGCTGGTATGTACCGCACCGGGCTATGCACCCGCACTGGAGACACCGTGCGCTCTACAGCATAACACGGTGCCTGCCCGGTCTCTCTAGCCCCCCGGTAAGCACAGGAAGCTGGCGCAGGTCTCCTACCTGGCCTCGACATACTCCCTGTGTGCCCCCCCCGACATTTTTGGGGCTGACTCTCGGGCTTCCATCCGCGTCGCCGTGCTGCCTCTTCATACCAGCGCCTCTCCGCCTTCGCCGCTTCCAGCTCTTTGGGGCGGCGATATTCTCCAGGCTGAGCCCAGGGTCCTTTACCATCCAATATCTCCTCCCATGTCCAGAAATCTGGATTTCGCTGCTCCTGCTGCCGCTGCCTGTCACCACGCCTCTTGGTCCTGTTTTGGTGGGTGGTTCTGTAAAGGTTTTCTTCTGGTGAAAGAGAGGCGGACCAAAATGCAGCGTGGTTAGTTTTGTACATCTTTAATAAAGGTGAAAATACAACAATCTACAAAACAAGAAACGTGAAAAAACCGAAACAGTCCTATCTGGTGCCACAAACACAAAGACAGGAACAATCACCCACGAAACACTCAAAGAATATGGCTGCCTAAATATGGTTCCCAATCAGAGACAACAATAAACACCTGCCTCTGATTGAGAACCACTTCAGGCAACCATAGACTTTTCTAGATAACCCCACTATACCACAATCCCAATACCTACAAAAAAAAACAAGACAAAACACACCACATAATAAACTCATGTCACACCCTGGCCTGACCAAAATAGTAAAGAAAACACAAAATACTTAGACCAGGGCGTGACAGTAGCCTATATAAGTATTGAAGCAGGCCTAAGTTACAGTATTAAGTCTAAACTGGATGTGCTCTTATGCCTACAGCTTGGTGGTGGTTATACAAGGCTGCTATACTAAACCTACTTATGATCATGACATTAATTATTATAATGATGATCATTATAGTAATAATAATAGCAATAAGAAGGAGATAAAGGGGGGTTATTTTATTATTATAATAAATATTATTATGTATTATAAATATTATTATGTTATAAAAATGTATGTATTTTTATAAATATTATGTGTTATACATATTATTATGTATTATTATAAATATTATTATGTGTTATAAATATTATTATGCATTATAAATATTATTATAATAAATATTATGATGTATTATAAAAAGGATTTATTATTAATATTATTATTTATTATAAAAATGATTTTTTTATTAGTATAAATGTAATTTTTGGGACAATTAGTAACAGTATAAACAACACTAAATGAATTATAAATAAAAACAGAGAGGCTGTTCTAACGAGAGAAGTTTAATGCCTTTATTATAGCATATAAAAGAAGAGAAAAAAACCGAATTGTTTATCCGACATGTGATTGCATGACACTTGGTGCTCACGGAATCAGTTGGCTATTCAACAGAAGCAGGATCTGTCTTATTTCTGTAGATATATATGGATGATTTATAAAACCAAACACATTTAGCATTTAGGCTATTGATGATTATTATTATATACAGTTGAAGTCGGAAATTTACATGCACCTTAGCCAAATTTAAACTCAATTTTCACAATTCCTGACATTTAATCCTAGTAAAAATGATCTGTCTTAGGTCAGTTAGGATCATCACTTTATTTTAAGAATGTGAAATGTCAGAATAATATAGTAGAGAGAATTATTTATTTCAGCTTTTATTTCTTTCATTCTGATCCCAGTGGGTCAGATGTTTACTTACACTCAATTAGTATTTGGTAGCATTGCCTTTAAATTGTTTAACTTTGGTCAAACGTTTTGGGTAGCCTTCCACAAGCTTCCCACAAAAAGTTGGGTGAATTTTTGCCCATTCCTCCTGACAGAGCTGGTGTAACTGAGTCAGGTTTGTAGGACTCCTTGCTCGCACACGCTTTTTCAGTTCTGCCCACACATTTTCTATATGATTGAGGTCAGGGCTTTGTGATGGCCACGCCAATACCATGACTTTGTTGTCCTTAAACCATTTTGCCACAACTTTGGAAGTATGCTTGGGGTCATTGTCCATTTGGAAGACCCATTTGCGACCAAGCTTTAACTTCCTGACTGATGTCTTGAGATGTTTCTTCAATATATCCACATCATTTTCCTACCTCATGATGCCATCTATTTTGTGAAGTGCATCAGTCCCTCCTGCAGCAAATCACCCCCACAACATGATGCTGCCACCCCCGTGCTTCACTGTTGGGATGGTGTTCTTCGGCTTGCAAGCCTCCCCCGTTTTCCTCCAAACATAACGATGGTCATTATGGCCAAACATTTCTATTTTTGTTTCATCAGACCAGAGGACATTTCTCCAAAAAGTACGATCTTTGTCTCCATGTGCAGCTGCAAACCGTAGTCTGGCTTTTTTATGGCGCTTTTGGAGCAGTGGCTTCTTCCTTGCTGATCGGTCTTTCAGGTTATGTCGATACAAGACTCATTTTTACTGTGGATGTAGATACTTTTGTACCTGTTTCCTCCAGTATCTTCACAGGGTCCTTTGCTGTTGTTCTGGGATTGATTTGTACTTTTCGGACCAAAGTACCGAACGCCTCTCCTTCCTGAGCGGTATGACGGCTGAGTGGTCCCATGGTGTTTATACTTGCGTACTATTGGTTGTACAGATGAACGTGTCTCCTTCCTCAGCGGTATGACGGCTGAGTGGTCCCATGGTGTTTATACTTGCGTACTATTGGTTGTACAGATGAACATGTCTCCTTCCTGAGCGGTATGACGGCTGAGTGGTCCCATGGTGTTTATACTTGCGTACTATTGGTTGTACAGATGAACGTGTCTCCTTCCTCAGCGGTATGACGGCTGAGTGATCCCATGGTGTTTATACTTGCATACTATTGTTTGTACAGATGAACGTGGTACCTTCAGGCATTTGGAAATTGCTCCCAAGGATGAACCAGACTTGTGGAGGGCTACAATTTTTTTTCTGATGTCTTGGATGATTTCTTTTGATTTTCCTGTGATGTCAAGCAAAGAGGCACTGAGTTTGAAGGTAGGCCTTGAAATACATGCACAGGTACACCTCCTATTGACTCAAATAAAGTCAATTAGCCTATCAGAAACTTCTAAAGCCATTACATCATTTTCCAAGCTGTTTAAAGGTACAGTCAACTTAGTGTATGTAAACTTCTGACTACTGGAATTGTGAATTATAAGTGAAATAATCCGTCTGTAAACAATTGTTGTAAAAATGACTTGTGTCATGCACAAAGTAGATGTCCTAACCGACTTGCCAAAACTTCCTTGTTAACAAGGAATGTGTGGATTGGTTGAAAAACGAGTTTAAATTACTCCAACCTAAGTGTATGTAAACTTCCGACTTCAACTGTACCTATTGAAGTTGGTTTCCTCTCTCCTCACTTTTCTTAGGCGTTTAAGGCAAGGGCTGTTTTCTCATCTCCTAACTCCGCTGCTGCCTCTGCCACATTGGTCTCAACACCAATATGCTGGTTAACTTTGCCATTATGCACATAGCAACATGGTCTAGGAAAAGCCACAATTCAACAGAGCACTGATGGGTTTCAGAACCACGGACAGCGACTGGTATCCAACACAGGAGAAAGCGCATTTGTTATAAAAATTATACAATTTTATTAGTGTTGAACCATTGTTCTCTTACGTAATATCACCATATACAATTTCAGTATTACATGTCTTAGAGTGATGGACTGTGCCATCCCCACGGCCTCCATAATGGATTAGTCCACTCAGACACCATGAAATGTTTTTAGTTTTTTGCTACTGCTCGACTAAAGAAATCCCAGTCGACCAATAGCCTATCGAACAAACAATCCCTCAGTCGACTAAATGGAGTAAGCCCTAATCTTTCCCCCTCCTCTGTCCTCAACCCTCTCTATCCTCCATCTAGTCTCTCTCTCCTCCTCTGTCCTCAACCCTCTCTATCCTGCATCTAGTCTCTCTCTCCTCCTCTGTCCTCAACCCTCTCTATCCTCCATCTAGTCTCTCTCTCCTCCTCCTCTGTCCTCAACCCTCTCTCTTCTCCATCTAGTCTCTCTCCTCCTCAACCCTCTCTCTTCTCTATCTAGTCTCCCTCGCCTCCTCTGTCCTCAACCCTCTCTCTTCTCCATCTAGTCTCTCGCTCCTCCTCTGTCCTCAACCCTCTCTATCCTCCATCTAGTCTCTCTATCCTCCTCTGTCCTTAACCCTCTCTATCCTCCATCTAGTCTCTCTCTCCTCCTCTGTCCTTAGCCCTCTCTATCCTCCATCTAGTCTCTCTCTCCTCCTCCTCTGTCCTCAACCCTCTCTATCATCCATCTAGTCTCTCGCTCCTCCTCTGTCCTCAACCCTCTCTCTTCTCCATCTAGTCTCTCGCTCCTCCTCTGTCCTCAACCCTCTCTCTTCTCCATCTAGTCTTTCTCTCCTCCTGTCCTCAACTCTCTCTATCCTCCATCTAGTCTCTCTCTCTCCTCCTGTCCTCAACCCTCTCTATCCTCCATCTAGTCTCTCTGTCCTCAACTCTCTATCATTCATCTAGTCTCTCTCTCCTCCTCTGTCCTCCTCTCTTCTCCATCTAGTCTCTCTCTCCTCCTCTGTCCTTAACCCTCTCTATCCTCCATCTAGTCTCTCTCTCCTCCTCCTCTGTCCTCAACCCTCTCTATCATCCATCTAGTCTCTCTCTCCTCCTCTGTCCTCAAGCCTCTTCTCCATCTAGTCTCTCTCCTCCTCAACCCTCTCTCTTCTCCATCTAGTCTCCCTCGCCTCCTCTGTCCTCAACCCTCTCTCTTCTCCATCTAGTCTCTCGCTCCTCCTCTGTCCTCAACCCTCTCTATCCTCCATCTAGTCTCTCTGTCCTCAACCCTCTCTATCATTCATCTAGTCTCTCTCTCCTCTGTCCTCCTCCTCTCTTCTCCATCTAGTCTCTCTCTCCTCCTCTGTCCTCAACCCTCTCTCTTCTCCATCTAGTCTCCCTCTCCTCCTCTGTCCTCCTCCTCTCTATCATTCATCTAGTCTCTCTCTCCTCCTCTATCCTCAACCCTCTCTTCTCCATCTAGTCTCTCTCTCCTCCTCTGTCCTCAACCCTCTCTCTTCTCCATCTAGTCTCTCGCTCCTCCTCTGTCCTCAACCCTCTCTCTTCTCCATCTAGTCTCTCGCTCCTCCTCTGTCCTCAACTCTCTCTCTTCTCCATCTAGTCTCTCGCTCCTCCTCTGTCCTCAACCCTTTCTCTTCTCCATCTAGTCTCCCTCTCCTCCTCTGTCCTCAACCCTCTCTATCCTCCCTCTAGTTTCGCTCTCCTCTTCCTCTCTCCTAAACCCTCTCTCTTCTCCATCTAGTCTCTCGCTCCTCCTCTGTCCTCAACCCTCTCTCTTCTCCATCTAGTCTCTCGCTCCTCCTCTGTCCTCAACCCTCTCTCTTCCCCATCTAGTCTCTCTCTCCTCCTCTGTCCTCAACCCTCTCTATCCTCCTTCTAGTTTCGCTCTCCTCCTCCTCTCTCCTAAACCCTCTCTATCCTCCTTCTAGTATCTCCTCCTCTTCTGTCCTCAACCCCCTCTATGCCATCTGTCCACCATCTATTCTCTCTCTCGCCTCCCTCTCCTCTTTAGCCCCCTCTTTCTCTTATCTCTCCCTCCCCTCCTCTCTCCTCCTCCATCTGTCTCCTCCCCGTCTCTTCTATCTCTCATCCAATGTGAATTGCCCAGTTCGGATCTCTCTCTCACTCTCTACACATCTGTTGAGAGAAGGAGAGAGAGGGAAAGTGTAGGGCTGGGTTGGGCAGTGTGTGTTTGTGTGGTCTTGTGTTATGCCGCATCAGGCTGGACTATTCTGGACTTGGCTCTCCTACTGTATGCTGGACTACACCTGGATCATGCCTGTGTGCCACACACCTGCACCGAGTCTTTCTGAATGCATGGGAAATGTAGTTCACTAAATGTGTTGAAAAGCCTATTAGCTGCAGTGCTGACGTGACTACAAGTGCTGTGTCTTCCTCCTGTTGTACTGCAGAGTGGCACCCTGACTCCTCTCCTGTACACACTCATTTAGATTACACTTCAAATAAACCTAAATTAAGCCATTGGTTGGCTTCTCTTCTTGTTGGATATAAATAGCGTTTTCCAGTCTTATCTGGAAACAGTGTTGTGAAGAGTAGAGAGGGAGAGCTTTTGAAATGCAGCCCTGCCGATTAGGATCCCATTTTTCCACTCGACACCCCCTCTATTCTCCCCGCTGCTTACAGTAAGCTCTGGGATCTTTGTGTGCGTGTGCATACACGTGTGTTTGTGTGCATGAGCTTGCATAAAAGTATTTGAAATTTGTTTTGAGTGTGTGTGTTAGTATGTATGGTCTTTGAGTGTCAGTAAGTGATTTTGTGTGTGTGTGTGGCTGACGGGTGTGTCTTTGATAATAGATGCTGTTCTCCCACTGCTCCACTCAGAATTAACAAGGTTGCTAAGATACGCTAGACTTATATTAGATTACCCGTCGTATATTTGTTACGATATTTTACACAGCACCGTGAAACCGTTATTCATTTGGAAATGTATTCTGCCACGGAATTCTAAAACGCTGCTGCTGGTATTTGTGGCACCACTGCCTCCCTGCTCTACCCTGAGAAGGGGTTGTGAAACATTTAGTGTCACAAGTCAAATGTTGTTCCCACCCCTCGACAAAGTGGGGGCGGATCCACACCTCGATTAATCATTAAACCCATTTAATCCCAGGCCCCCAGCTCCAGTGATTACATTTGACACAGAACAAGCCAATCAGATGGAGGGAGGGAGAAGGGGAGGCGATGTCACTTCTGAGGAGGCGGATTGGTTGATGGAGGTGTGAGCCCCCTCACCTGCAGATATCAGTTGAATCCGATGGTTGGTTGACCCTCATGTTGGTGTTTTCCACCACCGGTAGGGTGTTGGCACCACGGAAACACTCAAGACAATGGAGGTGCCAACAGTAGGAGATTCTATCAGCTGGTATTCTGTCTATAATGGAGTGGTCAGCACAGTCACCGGATCTCAACCCCATTGAGCTGTTGTGGGAGCAGCTTGACCGTATGGTACGTAAGAAGTGCCCATCAAGCCAAACTGGTTAAGTGTGCCTTGAATTCTAAATAAAGCAGAGGCCTTATTTTCCACCATAATTTGCAAATAAATGCATTAAAAATCCTACAATGTGATTTTCTGGATTTTTTTTTCTCATTTTGTCTGTCATAGTTGAAGTGTACCTATGATGAAAATTACAGGCCTCTCTCATCTTTTTAAGTGGGAGAACTTAAAAAAAAAAAAAATTACCTTTATTTTACTAGGCAAGTCAGTTAATTAAGAACAAATTCTTATTTTCAATGACAGCCTAGGAACAGTGGGTTAACTGCCTGTTCAGGGGCAGAACGTCAGGTTTGTACCTTGTCAGCTCGGGGATTTGAACTTGCAACCTTCCGGTTACTTGCACAATTGGTGGCTGACTAAATACTTTTTTGCCCCACTGTATATATCTGTTATTTTACCGTGGAAGGGCAATAGGTTTTATATATCTGTTAGTATTATTTTTTATATATCTGTTAGTATTATTTTATTTTATCTATTAGGACTATTTTTTTGGACTATTTTTATACAGTGGGGAGAACAAGTATTTGATACACTGCCGATTTTGCAGATTTTCCTACTTACAAAGCATGTAGAGGTCTGTTATTTTTATCATAGGTACACTTCAACTGTGAGAGACGGAATCTAAAACAAGAATCCAGAAAATCACATTGTATGATTTTTAGGTAATTAATGTGCAAATTTGCAATTTGGATAAAAAAGCTGTTATGTTCAAAAACATTTCACCTTTTCATTATCCATTTCAATTGGGAACTTCATCTTCAAACAAACATTTCACCTTTTCATCATCCATTTCAAAAGGGAACTTCATCTTCAAACAAACATTTCTGTGTGTGTGCTAATGTGTATGTGCATGTGTATATTCTGGCCCATGTCTGAGTTACAGTATAACCTGTGTGTGTCTGTGTGAGGGTTCCTTGGTGGTATAAGGGAAGCCCCAATAGTGTGGGATCTCTTGAAGATAATGAGTCTGACTGCTTCATGCCCTAGAAATAATTGACTGGCTGGGACACACTAGTACTCCATGTATCCCACCTTCTCCAGCGTCTTCCAGTCTCTTCTCTAGTCTCTTCTCTAGTCTTCTCCAGTGTCTCTCCTCCATTGTCTTCCAGTCTCTCCTCCAGTCTCTTCTCCATTGTCTTCCAGTCTCTCCTCCAGTCTCTTCTCCATTGTCTTCGTCTCTCCTCCATTGTCTTCGTCTCTCCTCCATTGTCTTCGTCTCTCCTCCATTGTCTTCCAGCCTCTTCTCCATTGTCTTCCAGTCTCCTCCATTGTCTTCCAGTCTCTTCTCCATTGTCTTCCAGCCTCTTCTCCATTGTCTTCCAGCCTCTTCTCCATTGTCTTCCAGTCTCCTCCATTGTCTTCCAGTCTCTTCTCCATTGTCTTCCAGCCTCTTCTCCATTGTCTTCCAGTCTCTTCTCCATTGTCTTCCAGTCTCTTCTCCATTGTCTTCCAGTCTCTTCTCCATTGTCTTCCAGTCTCTTCTCCATTGTCTTCCAGTCTCTTCTCCATTGTCTTCCAGTCTCTTCTCCATTGTCTTCCAGTCTCTTCTCCATTGTCTTCCAGTCTCTTCTCCATTGTCTTCCAGTCTCTTCTCTATTGTCTTCCAGTCTCTTCTCCATTGTCTTCCAGTCTCTTCTCCATTGTCTTCCAGTCTCTTCTCTATTGTCTTCCAGTCTCTTCTCCATTGTCTTCCAGTCTCTTCTCCATTGTCTTCCAGTCTCTCATCCAGCGTCTCTCAGTCTCTTCCCCAGTCTCCTCTTATTTTTCATTCTCTTTTAGTCTCCTCTTCATCTTTTAACTTTTTTATTTTCTAGTTCTCCTTCTTCTCTCCTTCTCTCTTCCTTCAAGCTCTGTTCCTCTCTTTGCTCATCATTTTCTGTTTTTATTTTCTCCCTCCTCGTTGATCTCCACTCCTCCCTTTATCTCTTCTCTTCTTCTCTTTCCTCATTATAGTCCTCTTTCTCATCCTCTTAGTCATCTCTCTTTTGTTTCTTTCCCTCTCTATTCCATATCTTACCCCATCTTTCCATCTTTCTGATGTGTGTTGGGGCTCGTATTAACCCTTTAAAGAGTGAGTGTACACCGGAATCCCATGTGGATGCTGACTTCAATGTTCTCAGTGGAGCCGCTTCGCCGTAATGCTTCTAAAGTAGCTGCCTCCTGCTCTCCTCCCACTCCTACTGCTAGCCTGGGGAGATGCAGGCAGTCTAGCAGACACACACACACACACACACACACACACACACACACACACACACACACACACACAAATACATACATAGACAGATACAGACAATTGTAGACAGATCAGCTAGCCACCATGCTTATCTATGGAGAAACTTAATGTCCATTCAACTGACAGGAATGAAATGGAATCAAACCCAACCCGAGTCTACCCAGCTGGGACAGCCCAGTGTCTGCCCGCCCTGCTTGTGCCCGCCCTGCTTCCTGCTTGTGCCCGCCCTGCTTGTGCCCGCCCTGCTTGTGCCCGCCCTGCTTGTGCCCGCCCTGCTTGTGACTGCCCTGCTTGTGTCTGCCCTGCTTGTGTCTGCCCTGCTTGTGTCTGCCCTGCTTGTGTCTGGCTGTCTGTCCGTCCGTCTGTCGGTCTGTATCCATCCAATAGACATTGGACTGTCTGTGGATCATGGGGAAATACCACTCTGGACAGGGTCATCTCCTGCTAGAGCAACAAGCTCTCACAGTCTCACTGCAGAATCTGAAGTTTGTCCGTAAACGTCAAATGTAGAGTAAAAAAATCTATTTGATTTTGATTTTACCAGGTAAGTTGACTGAGAACACATTCTCATTTACAGCAACGACTGGCTGGCTGACACAAGGTAGTCTACATGCCAAGTGGATATGACCTTCTCCAAGTGGCCCTTACTGTAATTAATGATCTAGGATCAGTATTCCCTGTCCCTGTCTGAGCTTTAACCATTAAAGGTTAAAAGCATGAACTGATTTGTGACCGACTGCCTCGATTCGGTCTTAAATTGTGTTTTTTACAGCAACATAAGCGACTCAGAGCTAGAAAATGGTTTATCATACAATGCAGTTGAAGAACAATGGGGAAAGTCATACACTTGTAACCCCACTTTTAAGAAAATGTCTCTTGAATGTTTTGGTACACCTACTGGAGAGCTCTTCTTTTGTCTACACCTATTCTTTGTCTACACCTTTTCAGCATCATTCACACCCACTTGAGCCTTAGCCCGACCCATCTCTTTAAGGATTCACATGTGAGGTCATTTGATAAACAGAGTAAACAACCAAGTGTTGAAAGTAATAGCTTTCAGTCAGGAATAATACCAGGTAAAATTACACTTGATATAGTCCTTGATATAGTCCTTGATATAGTCCTTGATATAGTCATTGATATAGTCATTGATATAGTCATTGATATAGTCATTGATATAGTCATTGATATAGTCCTTGATATAGTCCTTGATATAGTCATTGATATAGTCATTGATATAGTCATTGATATAGTCATTGATATAGTCATTGATATAGTCATTGATATAGTCATTGATATAGTCATTGATATAGTCATTGATATAGTCATTGATATAGTCCTTGATATAGTCCTTGATATAGTCCTTGATATAGTCCTTGATATAGTCCTTGATATAGTCATTGATATAGTCATTGATATAGTCCTTGATATAGTCCTTGATATAGTCCTTGATATAGTCATTGATATAGTCCTTGATATAGTCCTTGATATAGTCATTGATATAGTCATTGATATAGTCCTTGATATAGTCCTTGATATAGTCATTGATATAGTCATTGATATAGTCATTGATATAGTCCTTGATATAGTCATTGATATAGTCATTGATATAGTCCTTGATATAGTCCTTGATATAGTCCATACAGCACCAATCAGAAGTTTGGCCACACCTACTCATTCCAGGGTTTTTCTTTATTTTTACTATTTTCTACATTGTAGAATAATTAGTGAAGACATCAAAACTATGAAATAACACATATGGAATCATGTAGTAACCAAAAAAGGATTAAACAAATAAGGTAGCCTATTAAAAATAAATGATAGTCCCACTAAGCACAAACCAGATGGGATGGTGTACTGCTGCAGAATGCTGTGGTAGCCATGCTGGTTAAGTGTGCCTTGAATTCTAAATAAATTACAGACAGTGTCACCAGCAAAGCTCCCCCACACCATCACACCTCCTCCTCTGTGCTTCACAGTGGGATCCACACATGTGGAGATCACCTACTCTGTGTCTCACAAAGACCAAAGGACAGATTTCCACTGGTCTAATGTACATTGCTTGTGTTTCTTGGCCCAAGCAAGTATTATTATTATTATTATTATTATTATTATTAGTGTCCTTTTAGTAGTGGTTTCTTTGCAGCAATTTGACCATGAAGGCCTGATTTACGCAGTCACCTCTTGATGTTGATGTGTCTGATACTTGAACTCTAATGACCTTATCCTCTGCAGCAGAGGTAACTCTGGGTCTTCCTTTCCTGTGGCGGTCCTCCTGAGAGCCAGTTTCATCATAGCGCTTGATGGCTTTTGCGACTGCACTTGAAGAAATTTTAAAAGTTGTTGAAATTTCCGTATTGACCTCCATGTCTTAAAGTAATGATGGACTGTCGTTTCTCTTTGCTTATTTGAGCTGTTCTTGCCATAATATGGACTTGGTCTTTTACCAAATAGGGCTATCTTCTGTATACCACCCCTACCTTGTTACAACACAACTGATTGGCTCAAACGCATTAAGAAGGAAATAAATTCCACAAATTAACTTTGAACAAGGCACACATTTTAACTGAAATGTATTCCAGGTATTCTACCTCATAAAGCTGGTTGAGAGAATGCCAAGAGTGTACAAAGCTGTTATCAAGGCAAAAGGGTGGCTACTTTGAAGAATCTGAAATCTAACATTTATTTTGATTTTTCAAACACTTTTTTTGGTTACTACATGATTCCTATGAAATAACACACATGTTTTGATGTCTTCACTATAATTCTGCAATGTAGAAAATAGTTTTTAAAATAAAATAAAAAACTTGAATTAGTCGGTGTGTCTAAACTTTTGACTGGTACTGTATATCCTAATCTGACTTTGGTGCAGGTCATGTTGTTCTTCAAATGACGGGCTCTGGTAAACACACTACATCAAATAAAATAAGAAGTTTATTTGTCACATACACAGGATACAGAAGGTGTAAACAGTACAGTTAAATGGTTACTCGCATAGTAGCAATATCGAAAACAGAAAGTGTCCAAATCAAACTATTTTCTAATTATTCGATTTTTTGCACTATTGGTTAGAGCCTGTAAGTAAGCATTTCACTGAGGTCTACGTTGTATTCGGCGCACGTGACAAATAAACTTTGATTTGATTTGAGATGACGCTTACCCGACACACTTGTCTAAATTGATGGGTCATGTGAAGGAAATTCTATAACCACCCCCCAGCCACATCTAGCTAAGTGGATGGGTCATGTGAAGGAAATTCTATAACCACCCCCCAGCCACATCTAGCTAAGTGGATGGGTCATGTGAAGGAAATTCTATAACCACCCCCAGCCACATCTAGCTAAGTGGATGGGTCATGTGAAGGAAATTCTATAACCACCCCCAGCCACATCTAGCTAAGTGGATGGGTCATGTGAAGGAAATTCTATAACCACCCCCAGCCACATCTAGCTAAGTGGATGGGTCATGTGAAGGAAATTCTATAACCACCCCCAGCCACATCTAGCTAAGTGGATGGGTCATGTGAAGGAAATTCTATAACCACCCCCAGCCACATCTAGCTAAGTGGATGGGTCATGTGAAGGAAATTCTATAACCACCCCCCAGCCACATCTAGCTAAGTGGATGGGTCATGTGAAGGAAATTCTATAACCACCCCCCAGCCACATCTAGCTAAGTGGATGGATCACTATTGTCTAGATATGTACACATGTTCATGAAATACCATGAACCATAATCACCTCCAGACACACCTGGCTACAATGATGGGTCATGTAATCATCTGGCAAAGTGTTTTGTTTAAACATCTAGCTAGCTAGCTAACCAATGAACTGGCATAATCCCAACTCCTATGACCACCAACCAATACAAACATTGTCATAGCTGTGGTAGGATATTGACCTCATCCCGTCAGTTGAGGATGCCTGGTTGTTCTTGAAAAGTAATTTCCTCACCATCTTAAATAAGCATGCCCCTTTCAAAAAATGTAGAACTAAGACCTGACTGACCTCAACCAGCACAAAAACATCCTGTGGCGTACTGCACTAGCATCGAATAGTCCCCGGGATATGCAACTTTTCAGGGAAGTCAGGAACCAATACACACAGTCAGTTAGGAAAGCAAAGGCTAGCTTTTTGCATCCTGTAGCACTAATTCCAAAAGGTTCTGGGACATCAACGTCCATGGAGAATAAGAGCACCTCCTCCCAGCTGCCCACTGCACTGAGGCTAGGAAACACTGTCGCCACCGATAAAGACACAATAATCTAGAATTTCATTAGGCATTTCTATACGGCTGGCCATGCTTTCCTCCTAGCTACCCCAACCCCGGCCAACAGCTCCGCACCCCCCACAGCTACCTGCCCATGCCTCTGCAGCTTCTCCTTCACCTAAATCCAGATGTCAGATGTTCTGAAAGAGCTGCAAAACCTGGACCCGTACAAATCTGCCGGGGTAGACAATCTGGACCCTCTCTTTCTAAAATTATCCGCCGCCATTGTTGCAACCTCTGACTAGTCATAGAAAGAGTATGACTAGTCATAGAAAGAGTATGACTCTTTCGTATCATCCGAGATTCCTAAAGATTGGAAAGCTGCCGCAGTCACCCCCCTTTTCAAAGGGTGAGACACTTTAGACCCAAACTGTTACAGACCTACATCCATCCTGCCCTGCCTTTCTAAAGTCTTTGAAAGCCAAGTTAACCAACAGATCACTGACCATTTCGAATCCCATCGTACCTTCTCCGCTGTGCAATCTGATTTCTGAGCTGGTCACGGGTGCACCTCAGCCACGCTCAAGGTACTAAACAATATCATAACCGCCATCGGTAAAAGACAGTACTGTGCAGCCGTCTTCATCGACCTGGTCAAGGCTTTCGACTCTGTCACATCACTACTCTGGATGGTTCTGACTTAGGATATGTGGACAACTACAAATACAAGGGGTCTGGCTAGACTGTAAACTCTCCTTTCAGACTTGTATTAAGCATCTCCAATCCAAATTTGGTCATCATCACTGGTCACCATAACAACACCCACCTGTAACACGCGCTCAGCAGGTACAGTGCCTTGCGAAAGTATTCGGCCCCCTTGAACTTTGCGACCTTTTGCCACATTTCAGGCTTCAAACATAAAGATATAAAACTGTATTGTTTTGTGAAGAATCAACAACAAGTGGGACACAATCATGAAGTGGAACGACATTTATTGGATATTTCAAACTTTTTTAACAAATCAAAAACTGAAAAATTGGGCGTGCAGAATTATTCAGCCCCCTTAAGTTACTACTTTGTAGCGCCACCTTTTGCTGCGATTACAGCTGTAAGTCGCTTGGGGTATGTCTCTATCAGTTTTGCACATCAAGAGACTGACATTTTTTCCCATTCCTCCTTGCAAAACAGCTCGAGCTCAGTGAGGTTGGATGGAGAGCATTTGTGAACAGCAGTTTTCTGTTCTTTCCACAGATTCTCGATTGGATTCAGGTCTGGACTTTGACTTGGCCATTCTAACACCTGGATATGTTTATTTTTGAACCATTCCATTGTAGATTTTGCTTTATGTTTTGGATCATTGTCTTGTTGGAAGACAAATCTCCGTCCCAGTCTCAGGTCTTTTGCAGACTCCATCAGGTTTTCTTCCAGAATGGTCCTGTATTTGGCTCCATCCATCTTCCCATCAATTTGAACCATCTTCCCTGTCCCTGCTGAAGAAAAGCAGGCCCAAACCATGATGCTGCCACCACCATGTTTGACAGTGGGGATGGTGTGTTCAGGGTGATGGGCTGTGTTGCTTTTACGCCAAACATAACGTTTTGCATTGTTGCCAAAAAGTTCAATTTTGGTTTCATCTGACCAGAGCACCTTCTTCCACATGTTTGGTGTGTCTCCCAGGTGGCTTGTGGCAAACTTTTAAATGACGCTTTTTATGGATATCTTTAAGAAATGGCTTTCTTCTTGCCACTCTTCCATAAAGGCCAGATTTGTGCAATATACGACTGATTGTTGTCCTATGGACAGAGTCTCCCACCTCAGCTGTAGATCTCTGCAGTTCATCCAGAGTGATCATGGGCCTCTTGGCTGCATCTCTGATCAGTCTTCTCCTTGTATGAGCTGAAAGTTTAGAGGGACGGCCAGGTCTTGGTAGATTTGCAGTGGTCTGATACTCCTTCCATTTCAATATTATCGCGTGCACAGTGCTCCTTGGGATGTTTAAAGCTTGGGAAATATTTTTGTATCCAAATCCGGCTTTAAACTTCTTCACAACAGTATCTCGGACCTGCCTGGTGTGTTCCTTGTTCTTCATGATGCTCTCTGCGCTTTTAACGGACCTCTGAGACTATCACAGTGCAGGTGCATTTATACGGAGACTTGATTACACACAGGTGGATTGTATTTATCATCATTAGTCATTTAGGTCAACATTGGATCATTCAGAGATCCTCACTGAACTTCTGGAGAGAGTTTGCTGCACTGAAAGTAAAGGGGCTGAATAATTTTGCACGCCCAATTTTTCAGTTTTTGATTTGTTAAAAAAGAAAATGAAATATCCAATAAATGTCGTTCCACTTCATGATTGTGTCCCACTTGTTGTTGATTCTTCACAAAAAAATAGTTTTATATCTTTATGTTTGAAGCCTGAAATGTGGCAAAAGGTCGCAAAGTTCAAGGGGGCCGAATACTTTCGCAAGGCACTGTATATTTCACTGGTCACCCCAAAGCTAACACCCACTTTGGCCGCCTTTCCTTCCAGTTCTCTGCTGCCAATGACTGGAACGAATTGCAAAAATCGCTGAAGTTGGAGACTCATATCTCCCTTACTAACTTTAAGCGTCAGCTATCTGAGCAGCTTACCGATCACTGCAGCTGTACATAGCCCATCTGTAAATAGCCCACCCAACTACCTACCTCATCCCCATATTGTTTTTATTAACTTTTTTGCACACCAGTATTTCTACTTGCACATCATCATCTGCACCTCTATCACTTCAGTGTTAATTTGCTGAATTGTAATTACTTCGCTACTATGGCCTATTTATTGTCTCACCTCCTTACTCCACTTGCACTCACTGTATATATATTTTTCTATTGTGTTATTGACTGTACTGTTCTTTTATCCTATGTGTAACTGTGTAGTTTTTTATCGCACAGGTCGGAGTTGTAAAAGAGAACTTGTTCTCAACTGGCCTACCTGGTTAAATAAAGGTGAAATAAAAAATAAATAGTATGAATCTGCAGGTAGCTAAAGTTAATCAACCAGGTTCAATGTCAGCTAGTTAACATCAGGCTATAACTAGGAATGCAAATGGGTTTCTGATTCAAATAATATTATTACACAGATCATACAGTTAGCTAGCGAGCCAGCAAGCTAATATTCACGAGCAAGATAACAGTATGCTTTAACTTCCAATGAAAAATGACTTTCTGACAAAATGAGAAGTTTATAATATCTGAATATGTAGCTAGACGCCCGCGGATGAACGCTTCACGGCCGACTGGAACTATTTAACTCTGTTTTGTTCGAAGCTACATCTTGTTTGGCCAGCGTTGTCAAGTCTTTCCGGTTCACACTGACTGTGGCGTTTGCAGAAAGTAGCAAATACATTTTCCCAACTGATCTGTCGATAGTGCCTGCTAAATTCAGGGCATCAATGTTGTTGAGAAAGTAGCAAAAACGCTGCAGTAGAAAGGACTATCAACACATACTGAGCTGCTCACATTATAGACAGAAGCATGCTACATGGCAGACCAATCCAAACTCATCTCCTGGCATGTCCAGCCCATCCATTATCTCAGCCAATCATGGCTAGCGGGAAGGTTCCTGACTTCTTCAGTGGCAAAACCAACTAGGCTCGTAATTTAACAATTGTATTTAGAGATGGAATACACGTTTTTTTTATTAAGGCACATGAAAGTTCACATGTTCCAGGAGGCATTTCTGCCAAAAACCACATTTTGATAAAGAAAATGTATGTTACGTTCAAATGCCTCTCCTGTGAGGTAGTGACGTGTGACATATGCCCAGTTCACTGAGACGAGTCATATTTGAGATCAGTGCCCAAACCGAAGTTGTGAGCTGTTGGTTAGATGTGGATCTTGTCAGGGTGTGGATGCAGATACATTTTTTTTTTAGCTGCAGTGAAGCAGACCTGCAATAGGCTTAGGAGGAGGAGTTGGATTTTGTCAGGGGGGAGGGATCTAAAGAGCCAGCCACTCCCAGACTCCCGACCTGGAAAAAGGTGCAGAGTGGAATCTACAGCGTCATGACAACCATCTCCATTCCTTCCTCCTCCTCTTCCTTCCTCCTCCTTTTCCTTCCTTCTCCTCTTCCCTCCTTCCCTTCCTCTGTGTTCATCTCCTGCACAGGATCACATTAATATTCCTTTGAAGCCTGTTTCAACTGCAGACAGATTTCTCTCTCTCCCTCTCTCTCTTTGTCTCTCTCTTCTCTCTCCTTTCTCTCTCTCTCTCTCTCTTCTCTCTCTCTCTCTTTTCTCTCTCTCTCTCTTTTCTCTCTCTCTCTCTTTTCTCTCTCTCTCTTTTCTCTCTCTCTTTCTCTCGCTCTCTTTTCTCTCTCTCTCTCTTTTCTCTCTCTCTCTTTTCTCTCTCTCTCTTTTCTCTCTCTCTCTTTTCTCTCTCTCTCTCTTTCTCTCTCTCTCTCTTTTTCTCTCTCGCTCTCTTTTTCTCTCTCTTTTCTCTATCTTTTCTCTATCTGTCTCTCTCTGTCTCTCAGGGATCACTCTCTCCTATTTATCCCACTTCAAGGAGGGGCACACCCGCCTCACGTTTTATTACCTTTAGTGAAGAGTTCCCCCAACACACAATTGTTTTGTACATTTGAGTCATTTAGCAGACGTTCCTATCCAGAGTGACTTAATGTTAGTGCATTCGTCTTAAGATACACTATACAGTTGAAGTCAGAAGTTTACATACAATTTAGCCAAATACAAAATATTTAAACTCAGTTTTTCACAATTCCTGACATTTAATCCTAGTAAAAAATTACCTCTCTTAGGTCAGTTAGGATCAGCACTTAATTTTAAGAATGTGAAATGTCAGAATAATAGTAGAGTGATTTATTTCAGTTTTTATTTTTTCCATCACATTCCCAGTGGGTCAGAAGTTTACATGCACTCAATTAGTATTTGGTAGCATTGCATTTAAATTGTTTAACTTGGGTCAAATGTTTCGGGTAGCCTTCCACAAGCTTCCCACAATAAATTGGGTGAATTTTGGCCCATTCCTCTGACAGAGCTGGTGTAACTGAGTCAGGTTTGTAGGCCTCCTTGCTCGCACATGCTTTTTCAGTTCTGCCCACACATTTTCTATAGGATTGAGGTCAGAGCTTTGTGATGGCCACGCCAATACCTTGACTTTGTTGTCCTTAAGCCATTTTGACACAACTTTGGAAGTATGATTGGGGTCATTGTCCATTTGTAACCAAGCTTTAACTTCCCGACTGATGTCTTGAGATGTTTCTTCAATATATCCCATCATTTTCCTACCTCATGATGCCATCTATTTTGTGAAGTGCACCAGTCCCTCCTGCAGCAAAGCACCCCCACAACATGATGCTGCCACCCCCATGCTTCACTGTTGGGATGGTATTCTTCGGCTTGCAAGCCTCCCCCGTTTTCCTCCAAACAAAACGATGGTCATTATGGCCAAACAGTTCTATTTTTGTTTCATCAGACCAGAGGACATTTCTCCAAAAAGTACGATATTTGTCCCCATGTGCAGTTGCAAACCGTAGTCTGGAGTTTTTATGGCACTTTTGGAGCAGTGGCTTCTTCCTTGCTGAGTGGCCTTTCAGGTTATGTCGATACAGGACTCGTTTTACTGTGGATATAGACACTTTTGTACCTGTTTCCTCCAGCATCTTCACAGGGTCCTTTGCTGTTGTTCTGGGATTGATTTTCACTTTTCGCCCCAAAATACGTTCATCTCTAGGAGACAGAACACGTCTCCTTCCTGAGCGGTATGACAGCTGTGTGGTCCCATGGTGTCCCAACTGTCTGTAAGCAATTGTTGGAAAAATTACTTGTGTCATACACAAAGTAGATGTCTTGACTGACTTGCCAAACTATAGTTTGTTAACAAGAAATTTGTGGAGTGGTTGAAAAATGAGTTTTAATGACTCCAACTTAAGTGTATGTAAACTTCCGACTTCAACTCTATATACAAAAGTATGTGGACACACCTTCAAATGTGTCTATTCGTTTTTTTCAACCACACCCGTTGTTGATAGGTGTATAAAATCTAGCACACAGCCATGCAATCTCCCTAGCCAAAAATTGGTTTACTGAAGAGCTCAGTGACTTCAACGTGGCACTGTCATAGGATACCACCTTACCAACAAGTCAGTTCATTAAATATCTGTCCTGCTAGAGCTTCCCCGGTCAAATGTAAGTGCTGTTATTGTAAAGGGGAAACCTCTAGGAACAACAACAACTCAGCCGTGAAGTGGTAGACCACACAAGCTAACAGAATGGTACCGCCGAGTGCTGAAGCACGTAGCACGTAAAAATGATCTGTCCTCGGTTTCAACACTCACTACCGAGTTCCAAACTGCCTCTGGAAGCAACGTCAACACAAGTACTGTTCGTCGGGAGCTTTATGAGATGGGTTTCCATGGCCGAGCAGCCAAGCATCTGCTGAAGGGGTGGAAAGTTTGCCGCCATTGGACTCTGGAGCAGTGGAAACGCGTTCTCTGGGGGTGATGACTCACACTTCACCATCTGGCTGTTCGACGGACGAATCTGGGTTTGGCGGATGTCAGGAGAACGCTACCTGCCCCACTGCATAGTGCAAACTGTAAAGTTTGGTGGAAGAGGAATAATGGTCTGGAGCTATTTTTCACGGTTCGGGCTTGGTCCCTTAGATTCAGTGAAGGGACATCTTAACACTACAGCATACAATTACAATCTAGATGACTCTGTGCTTCCAACAGTTTGGGGAAGGCCCTTTTCTGTTTCAGCATGACTCTTG
>NC_056446.1:35126157-35206157 GCF_018296145.1 Oncorhynchus tshawytscha
TAGATGTGTCAGGGTGTATCAGTGTAGATGTGCCAGGGTGTATCAGTGTAGATGTGTGCCATGTCTGATACGTCACACTGTATTGGGACACCACTAGCTAATGAGACTGTCAACCAGGCTGTCACACACTCATTAGTGTGTACAGATATGGGCGGGGGGTGCTGTGTAAGCTTGTGTGTCTGTTTGTCTGTGTGTGTGCGTCAGTGTTGAGGACCATGCTGGTTAGCCAGAGTGTGTCCATGTCTGGTGTATTAAGGTCCTGGTAACTGATGTAGACTGTGTGTGACCCTCTCTTCCCCTCCCCTCTCTGAGCTGTGCTGAGCTGTGCTGAGCCATGCTGAGCTGTGCCAGGCGTTGTTACATGTCACTTCATCCATCAGGATGACCAGCTAGACACACAAACATGGGTCACAATGTGCCACAGCACACTGTGTCTGGGACACCTACACACACACACACACACACACACACACACACACACACACACACACACACACACACACACACACACACACACACACACACACACACACAGACACACACACACAAAGACACACACAAAGACACACACAAAGACACACACAAAGACACACACAGACACACACAGACACACACAGACACACACAGACACACACACACACAGACACACACACACACACACACACAAAGACATCCATGCAGATGCACACACACTGGAGTATGTGCTCAATGTGTACAGTTCTCCCCTCCTGCTTGTTCTCGTGTGTGTGTGTATGTGTAATCTCCTGCGTGTGTATTATCTCCTGTGTGTGTGTGTGTGTGGAAGTTCTGGCGTGTGTTGAAGGTTGTCTGAATATCCTCCTGGGGGCTCCAGCCAACAGCGGCACTCGCCGCCCTCGAGTGACTTGTTGTAACATCCTTTTATCAATTTTACAAATTGTCACTAAAAGTAGCAGTCTTATGAATCATATGGGGGACAATGCGCTAATTTAACCCACAGAACAGCCATCACTGGAAGGAGGCAGAGACAGGACCACTGGTTGTGCTCTAAATTAGCACGCTAAGCTAGCTAATGCTAGACTGTGAAAGTTTCTTTGCTAGCCTGTTTTAGCCAATGTTAGCATTCACTGGCCTGTGCTAGCCTTAATTCATTAGCCCCTGCTTGCCATGCATGTGTTATAGTGGAAGTGATCTGCTGTGCATGGACTTGTCAGGTGATGGTATCCCAGGTTGAGGCAAATAATGTGTTGGAGGGGGATTAGATAGTTCAGAGAGAAGAGATATCATCTGACCCTTATTTATACTTCTGAGCCAAGGTGTGCCGCACTGAGCTGGCCTGGTTACGGATCTACCATAGTTGCTGGAGCCGTGCTGGAAAGGACAACGTGAAGACAAATCCCAGCCAGCACAGTACAGATTATGTCTGCAGTATGGGGTATATAGAGAAGGGGAGAGTGGTAGTAAGTTGAGCCACCCTTGTTTCTAGGAAACCATACATAAAACTTAGAATTTGACCAAATGTTTATGAAGAGGTCATCATATCATGGAGTCCGAGAAGGAAGAATCCACATAGGAAAAGTGGTAAAAAAACAAACACATTTTCACAAAGTCAAATAAATTAATTGTGTTAGAGGTTTTTTGATGCTTGTATCTAAACCAACGTTGATCATTTAAAGATTGTTATATACATCAGTTGGGGTCTCTATAAGCTTCAACATGAGGTCCTAAACCTAGCATGAACGTGCATCCTTGTAGCTGTGTGGGCTAATATAGTCAAAATGTTTACCCTGCGGTAAGGTGAGCCAATGGCCATGGGGTAAGGTGAGCCAATGGCCATGGGGTAAGGTGAGCCAATGGCCATGGGGTAAGGTGAGCCAATGGCCATGTTTTCTTCCGATGGGTAATATACGCTGTTTGTTTCATTTAACCTTCATTTAACTGGGCAAGTCAGTTGAGAACAAATTCTTATTTACAATGAACCCGGACGACGCTGGTTACACCTGTGTTTAAAAGTGTTAAAATTATCAAAGGACAAATGATTGTAATTGTGTTTGGGAAATAAAGACAGACGTGGTTGTAATTTAATTACAAAGGTAGTGCTGATATTTCATTCAGAAAATACATTTATAGGCAGCTTAACTTCCTCTGTTTGGTGGATTTAAGTTGTGCCAAGAAACCCAAGAGACAAGTTATCTTTTCAAAACTGTTATGTTTACATGACTTCTGATTGTTTCCAGGGTTACACAACATCCATACGTAGATATCTTTGTTATAAAGAATACTGTATTTCCCTTGACAGAGTGATGCTGAATGTCAAAAATGTCTCAACTTAATCCACTCCCCTATGTGTCCTACATATGGTTGGATTGTCCTTTAGTGTATCTCTGTATGTGTTAGTCTAGGTGTGTGTGTGTGTGTGTGTGTCTGTGTGATGGAGAGCCCTGAACAAAGGCCATGCATTATTAATGACGCAGCAGATGGGCCTCATCATAGAGCAGGCCCACAACGACACCACTACAGCAGATGGGCCTCATCATAGAGCAGGCCCACAACGACACCACTACAGCAGATGGGCCTCATCATAGAGCAGGCCCACAACGACACCACTACAGCAGATGGGCCTCATCATAGAGCAGGCCCACAACGGCACCACTACAGCAGATGGGCCTCATCATAGAGCAGGCCCACAACGGCACCACCACAGCAGATGGGCCTCATCATAGAGCAGGCCCACAACGGCACCACTACAGCAGATGGGCCTCATCATAGAGCAGGCCCACAACGACACCACTACAGCAGATGGGCCTCATCATAGAGCAGGCCCACAACGGCACCACTACAGCAGATGGGCCTCATCATAGAGCAGGCCCACAATGACGCCACTACATCAGATGGGCCTCATCATAGAGCCTCATAGAGCAGGCCCACAACTTTACAGACCTGAACATCTGGGTCTTAGATGTGTTTGTGGGCAGGGGTAAGGGGTATTGGTTGGGGGGGTTGTGTCTTTATCTGTTTTCTGGACCTCAGGTACCAACAGTCCATCATCTAGGTACCAACAGTCCATCATCTAGGTACCAACGGTACATCATCTAGGTACCAACGGTACATCATCTAGGTACCAACAGTCCATCATCTAGGTACCAACGGTACATCATCTAGGTACCAACGGTACATCATCTAGGTACCAACGGTACATCATCTAGGTACCAACGGTACATCATCTAGGCCTATGTCTTGCTCTTTCTCTCTTCTGTCGTTCTTTCTTTCTGTCGTCTTGTTCATTTCATTCAGTCTCTATGCCCACCTGTCTCTATTTCTCTCTCTGGCAGATTCTCCTATTCTCTCTCTCCTTTTAATGTTTTTTATCCTGACCTTTAACCATTTGCAATGAATGGCTAAACTTTATTTTAACTCTATCCAAAACCAAACTTATCTTTGAAATTTGGCATTAAGAGCAATGTTTCCCATGACTCTGAGGGTGGCAAGTTCCCAGTGGTAGACACAGTATTACAATGTTATATTACCCTTCCTAACACTTAACCCAACCATTCAGTGTTTTATTACCCTTCCTAACCCTTAACCCAACCATTCAGTGTTTTATTACCCTTCCTAACACTTAACCCAACCATTCAGTGTTTTATTACCCTTCCTAACCCTTAACCCAACCATTCAGTGTTTTATTACCCTTCCTAACACTTAACCCAACCATTCAGTGTTTTATTACCCTTCCTAACACTTAACCCAACCATTCAGTGTTTTATTACCCTTCCTAACCCTTAACCCAACCATTCAGTGTTTTATTACCCTTCCTAACCCTTAACCCAACCATTCAGTGTTTTATTACCCTTCCTAACCCTTAACCCAACCATTCAGTGTTTTATTACCCTTCCTAACCCTTAACCCAACCATTCAGTGTTTTATTACCCTTCCTAACCCTTAACCCAACCATTCAGTGTTTTATTACCCTTCCTAACCCTTAACCCAACCATTCAGTGTTTTATTACCCTTCTTAACCCAACCATTCAGTGTTTTATTACCCTTCCTAACCCTTAACCCAACCATTCAGTGTTTTATTACCCTTCCTAACCCTTAACCCAACCATTCAGTGTTTTATTACCCTTCTTAACCCAACCATTCAGTGTTTTATTACCCTTCCTAACCCTTAACCCAACCATTCAGTGTTTTATTACCCTTCCTAACCCTTAACCCAACCATTCAGTGTTTTATTACCCTTCCTAACCCTTAACCCAACCATTCAGTGTTTTATTACCCTTCCTAACACTTAACCCAACCATTCAGTGTTTTATTACCCTTCCTAACCCTTAACCCAACCATTCACTATTAATGCCTAAATGTAATGTTTTATCCCTATTCAAATTGTTAACCCTTATCTTCGAAATTATAAGTTGAGAGGAACTTCAGAATTTGACGTTTGGAGAAACGTAGTTAAACGTCAGAATCTGAAGGCAAATTGGTAAACCATGAGAAGTCAGCTGTGCAATGTACACACTCTGCTCTAGAAAACACGTCCCCTACCACTGCTACACACACATACTGTATACCAGTACGCAACAACACACACACACGAACAAACACATACTGCTGTCATGTCTTTGGCTATGCCAGATTAATTGATATGACATGCCATTCTATAAAATAATTTCTCCGTAATTAATATTACCTGATTGAGCTAATCATGTAAGTGTAATTAGCTAGAGAGTCGGGCACCACAAAATAATATTTATAGAGCTGTTATCTTCCGAATAAACTCTTAAAGACCTAGTAATATTTTACATCCATAGCAGTCAACATTAATCTTCATCTTACTTCAGTCTCATCTGAAAGTTGTCAATTCTTGGTTACCTGCAAGAACTCTGGCTAACAATTTGAATCAGCAATACAAAATTGGGTTTAATCATTTATTTACTAAATACCTAACTAATCACACATACACATAATTAAATCATAACTTGATTACAAATTACCTCATAAAGGAAAACGTCCCTAGCGGGCGGAACAGATATGACAGCTGGTTACACAAAAGAAAAGGGGCTGGGTTTGAGTGAAGGAGCGGGAAGACTGAGGAACAAAGGGAAGAAGCTGGGCTATCGTAAAACAGTATCTTATGCATTCTGAATTACCGCCCATTTGGAAAAGGAAAATGCAAGAAATATTTACTCTGAGCTGCGCTTCAGTAGGTTGGTGGTAGATGGAAGGCCGTTTTGCCAAACCGAGTCCATTGTCCTTTGAAGAATGTCTCTGGTGGTCAAATAGATACGTTATAGTAACGTTGTTGTGTGGTAGATGGGATACTCTGTCTGTTCCTTCCTAACCTGCGTTTGCAGCTGCGGTTGCCAACTCAACGGCTAGGAGGTATCACTTCTGTCGTGAATAAGAGTTCAAAGTTCATACCATTCGCATCCAAAGCTCATGCCGATGTTGGCTTCGTTCTGTAGTTATTATCTGAACCATTCTGACATTGGACCGTCATCCTACCTCATCGGAACAGGAAGTTCTATTGTCGTCAAGGCTTTATATAGGAAGGGAGAAGAGGCTGTGTTTGAAAAGTTTTATAACCCATGTCCCTCCACAGAGGCGGGCCACTGAGTGAGCAGCCCTAACTTATGAAAACCCACATCTCACATTTTAGAAGCTAAAATCACATTTCATCCCATCACAAATAATTTCATATTCAAACATTTAAATTGAACAACAATTCCATGTGAATCCGATAACTCTGATGTGTAGACTTTCCACTGTAGAGTTTGTCATCTTATCATTGATGAGAATGTCTCAGATGACAATGGAACTGACATCATATTCACTAAGTACCACCGCATATGTTCAATTGTTTGGATTACCAGAATATAGTTCATTTTCCCCCACATACTGATGTTCCCAGAATCTCTGTTAACCAAGGTTTTTTTAAATGTAATCTCAGTAGGTTAGAGAGAGGAAAAAGGGGGGAAGAGGTATTTATGACTGTCATAAACCTATCCCCCCAGGCCAACGTCATGACCCTGTATACCAGTACGCAACAACACACACGCACATACACTTGTATGCAACAACACACATACACACACATACACATACTTCAGAGACAGGGCATCCCGAAACACTGCCACGAAGCAAACACACACTCACGATAAACCATGCGCGAGGCAACCAGAGGCTTCAGATAGAATGGGGTTGCCTAGGAAACAGATGGTGGGAAGGAACCCTAGTTATTTGTGTTCAGCATATTTTCATTTGGGCTGAAACAGGGAGACCGGGAAAAAAACGACAGAGAAGTGATTTGTCCTGACAGGTCCATTTCTTTCCCAGGGTGAAACACACTGTCTAAAAAGCCCCAGTACACACAAACACACACGTACACACCTCATCGCTGAGAGTAAATCCTCCACACTCCGACCATTTAGAGTGTCTGTGTCTGTGTGTAGAGCTGTTTAACTTTCAGCCTGCCGATGTTTCTCCTTTTTCTGCAATACTTGAGCTGGCCACCAGAGAGCGCCGTGGTACACCGCTCAAGAGCAGACTCTCCTTGTGTGAGATCTCCCTAGTGGGGCCGTGTTTAGGAATGCCTTTCAGGAGGGGACATTCAAAGCCATTCATTGCTCTCCTTCCCTCTCTGTTTCTGACTCGCTAGGCCTTCTCCTGGCTCCCTCCCCAAAGTACAAAATATTTTCACATGACCCTCCCGTTGTACCATAAAATAAATTGAACACCCTCCCCATCATATAATTAACTCAAAATAATGTTTTTGACCGATAATAACTGTAGCGGCCCTGTATTTAAACATGTGGATATCGACTTTGTCACTTCAGTATGCTTTGGTGGCACAGTCGATGCCACGTAGGGCTACTGGTCAGGAGGTTGAGGGTTCGCCGACCACCACAGACAAGCTCACTCTCCCTGTCTGTTTCATTACACTACGATCAGAGCCGGCTGCACACAATTATCAACTAGAGGGCAATCTGATAATTATATAAAGTAATTTTACACACACTGCAATAATATTGTTTTTTGTTTTCAACACGGTCTACACCACAATAAATAGACTATGTACATCTCTACAAACAGAAAATACATCTCTCCCGACCTTGCAGGTTTACCCAGTATCAAAGGATTGGATTGACCATCTCCAAATGTCATTCAACTTTTTGGTGTTTTGCGACAGATGTCTCTTCCCATTCATCAATTGGCCTCTGGATTGATTGATTCGATTGATTGATTGATTGGATTGATTGATTGGATTGATTGATTGGATTGATTGATTGGATTGATTTTATTTTTTGTCAGTTAAAAATCTACATATACACAAAGATGACCTGGATCGCACATTAATGTGGTGAATTTACTTCCATTGTTCCCAATGTTTCTATATAAATACATGTACAATTACATGGATACAGACACATCGCAGAGATGGAAATGGGAATATGCTCAACCTCCGCATTCGTATGAGGGGGGCGTTTATGTACCATTCTTACAAACTTGTTTGGCAGGTAGCTTATTCTTTAGATGTTTGGGACTGCTGGTGAACAAGGATGTGCAGGATTAACCAAAGAGAGATGGACCAACACACTTGTCAGAGTCTTTAGGGTGTCTGGAACTAGGTTTCCATCCAATTGGCGACACATTTTCATGTGAATATTCTAAAATCTTAATTAAAAACAATATGCCATTTCAGAGTTTGCTTGAGGAAAATGTGACGCCGGACAACATAAGGGACATGGACATCATATGTATTCAGATCCAACTTGAGGGCAGCCAGCACCATCAGTAAACCAGGGATATTGACCAAATGAGCTACATTTACATGTCCTTAAAAACAGCCCGTGTTGGGCTACTATCCTTTAAACAATAATTATCCACCTCACGGTTCAGCTGTCAGAGACTTGAGCACTAAATGTATCAGGGTATTGCATGCAAAGGTCTGTAGGCTTATGGGTCCTCTGTATGATATATTTGAATAACTATATATACAGTATATATCGCCTGTATACTGGAGGAGAAGTTTAGGCCTAACCCCAGAGAGACAGAGTTATGCTGGTGGCGTGCTATGACCCCGACATTGATTTCTTTATGTCGTACTGCCTCTTATATACAGATACTCTGTGGATTTATCAAAGGAGGCTAATTGGTTCATTTTCTATCAGAGTATTTTTACTAAAGTTAAGGATTATGTTGTTAGATTATAGAAGTAACTCTGGTAGGACTGAAACAGTCTTCCTCACCTCAAATCCAACTGTTGGAGTCAGTTGGAGCACTGTGGTGCACTACCTTCATATCGTAGGCCTGCAGTAGCTAAAGCTTAATAACAGCCCCTACCAAACCTTCACAAACATTTCAAACTTTATTAGGGTAATTCCAAAAGTAATTCATTTGACATTTGTTTATAGGGAAAATATGAGCAGAAGAGCAAGTGTAAACCAGGGGGGAAAACGCACCAACATCCCCAAAAAACCACACAACCCTCCCCAAAGCAACCATCCCTATTTTGAACCACATTTTGATCTCTCTCTCAGGCCTGCTTGGGGAAAATAACAGCAGTTGGATTTGTTTGGTTGTGTATCTGGAGGCTTGAGCCTAGTGACTGGTTTGAACTGTTTATACTGTTGTTACAGTACTATACAGTACAGTTAGTAACATCTGAATTGTGAGGGACCTGATGTTCTGTGTTTTCTCTCTACCTTCTCTCTCAGGCTTGGGGGCTCTATTTCAGCCTATAAGATCGTTCCAGATGAAATTGACCAGATCAAGGTAAGATGCATCTCGAATTTCTACCTGTTTGTCTGTCAACAGACCTGGGTTCAGGTCTCCCGCAATAACATCTGCTAAATATGTGTATGTGACCAATAAAATGAGGGGTGCTGGTCTAGGATCATGTTGCCCCATGTCCATGTAATCTTAATTGTTATAATCTGAAAGGAAAAACTCATCCTAGATCAGTCATCCTACTGTGAGACAAATGATTATTCTTACTTAGAATCACCACCCCTATGACCCTCTTAGTTAGAATCACCACCCCTATGACCCTCTTAGTTAGATTCACCACCCCTATGACCCTCGTAGTTAGATTCACCACCCTATGACCCTCTTAGTTAGAATCATCACCCCTATGACCCTCGTAGTTAGAATCATCACCCTATGACCCTCGTAGTTAGAATCATCACCCTATGACCCTCGTAGTTAGATTCACCACCCTATGACCCTCTTAGTTAGAATCATCACCCTCTTAGTTAGAATCACCACCCCTATGACCCTCTTAGTTAGAATCACCACCCCTATGACCCTCGTAGTTAGAATCATCATCCCTATGACCCTCGTAGTTAGATTCACCACCCTATGACCCTCGTAGTTAGAATCATCACCCTCTTAGTTAGATTCACCAACCTATGACCCTCATAGTTAGATTCACCACCCCTATGACCCTCGTAGTTAGAATCATCATCCCTATGACCCTCGTAGTTAGATTCACCACCCTATGACCCTCGTAGTTAGAATCATCACCCTCTTAGTTAGATTCACCACCCTATGACCCTCTTAGTTAGAATCACCACCCCTATGACCCTCTTAGTTAGAATCACCCCTATTACCCTCTTAGTTAGAATCACCACCCCTATGACCCTCTTAGTTAGAATCACCACCCCTATGACCCTCTTAGTTAGAATCACCACCCCTATGACCCTCTTAGTTAGAATCATCATCCCTATGAACCTCTTAGTTAGAATCATCATCCCTATGACCCTCTTAGTTAGAATCACCAACCACCAGACCCTCTTAGTTAGAATCATCACCCCTATGACCCTCTTAGCAGTGACCTACTGTATGTCACATCCTCTCCATTCATGCCAATGAGACTCATGTCACATGATGAGATCTACCTAGGAGCCTATCAGATCCTGTGTCTCAGTCTGTCTGTCTGTCTCATCAGGAGACTCTAGTGGACTGGTGTGATGAGAAAGAACTCAATCTCATCTTGACAACCGGGGGGACAGGCTTTGCTCCCCGCGATGTCACACCTGAGGTAAGTGTGTGTGTGTGTGTGTGTGTGTGTGTGTGTGTGTGTGTGTGTGCACCTCAGAGATGGCTGGTGGGAGGAGCTATAGGAGGACAGGCTCATTGTAATAGCTGGAATGCAATTCATGGAACGGTATCAAACATATGGAAACCACACGTTTGACTCTGATCCATTAACTCCATTCCAGTGAGCCTGTCCTCCCTCCCATAATTCCTCTCACCAGCCTCCTCAGGTTAACCTGTCTGTATGTCAAGGCGGCTGTATTTATTGCTATTACCCTATACATTTTAGCCTGCTGTGTTAACCAGTCACAGGTTTGGTTTCCTCTGTGTCTACTGCCTATAATCTGCACCAGCTCCCCTTGTTTCAAATGAAACTAACTTGCAGATCCAAAATGTATGTCACACTGAAACTGAGCCTCATTTAGACTCAGAGCCACCAGAGCCAGTCCTGTCTGTGTTGGTGCCTCCATAGACGATTAACACATACACACATCTGGCAGATAGAGCATTACCACTGGAGTCCCTTCATACATTACCACTGGAGTCCCTTCATACATTACCACTAGAGTCCCTTCATACATTACCACTGGAGTCCCTTCGTACATTACCACTGGAGTCCCTTCATACATTACCACTGGAGTCCCTTCATACATTACCACTGGAGTCCCTTCATACATTAGTCCCTTCATACATTACTGGGGTCCCTTCATACATTACCACTGGAGTCCTTCATACATTACCACTGGAGTCCTTCATACATTACCACTGGAGTCCTTCATACATTACCACTGGAGTCCCTTCATACATTACCACTGGAGTCCCTTCATACATTACCACTGGAGTCCCTTCATACATTACCACTGGAGTCCCTTCATACATTACCACTGGAGTCCCTTCATACATTACCACTGGAGTCCCTTCATACATTACCACTGGAGTCCCTTCATACATTACCACTGGAGTCCCTTCATACATTACCACTGGAGTCCCTTCATACATTACCACTGGAGTCCCTTCGTACATTACCACTGGAGTCCTTCGTACATTACCACTGGAGTCCTTCATTACATTACCACTGGAGTCCTTCGTACATTACCACTGGAGTCCCTTCGTACATTACCATTACCTTTGTACATTACCACTGGAGTCCCTTGTACATTACCACTGGAGTCCTTTGTACATTACCACTGGAGTCCTTCATACATTACCACTGGAGTCCCTTCATACATTACCACTGGAGTCCCTTCATACATTACCACTGGAGTCCCTTCATACATTACCGCTGGAGTCCCTTTATACATTACCGCTGGAGTCCCTTTATACATTACCGCTGGAGTCCCTTTATACATTACCGCTGGAGTCCCTTTATACATTACCGCTGGAGTCCCTTTATACATTACCGCTGGAGTCCCTTCATACATTACCACTGGGACACTTGTGGGTGGGTTGGAGAAACACAGTACTTAGTAATATATTTTACGATAGCAGTGTGTGTGTGTGGGGGGTTACCCTGTGTCCTGTCTAATGACGAAGGCTCTATTTACACACATCTTCTCTAGTGATGATCCCACTCACTGTAGGTGTCAGGGATTCTCTCTCTCCCTCTTTCACCCACTTTCCCTGACCATTTATCTCGCTTCCTTTCTCCCAATAACTCTACCCCCCTCCTCATCCACCCTCCCTGACCCCTCTCCCTCATCCACCCTCCACCCTCCCTGACTCCCCTCTCCCTCGTACACCCTCCTCTACCCCCCTTTCTCTCATCCATTCTCCCCCCTCCCTTGACTCTTTCTCCTTCTCCCCTTTCTCCTCCCTCTCCCTCCTCTATTCAAAGGGTTCCCTCTCTTCTATTTCTCCTCTTCTCTTTCTCCTCTCTTTCTCCTCTCTTTCTCCTTCCCCTCTTTCATCCTCCCTCCTCTGACTCCCCTTCTCCCCCTTCTCCTCTCTTTCCCTCTCCCTTGTATTTCTCCTCTTCTCTTTCTCCTCTCTTTCTCCTCTCTCTTCTCTCTATTCAAGGTTCTCCTCTTCTATTTCTCCTCTCCTTTCTCCTCTCTTTCTCCTCTCCTCTATTCAAAGGGTTCTCCTCTCTTCTATTTCTCCTCTTCTCTTTCTCCTCTCTTTCTCCTCTCTCTTTCTCCTCTTCTCTTTCTCTCTTCTTTCTCTCTTTCTTTCTCCTCTCCTCTATTCAAAGGGTTCTCCTCTCTTCTATTTCTCCTCTTCTCTTTCTCCTCTCTTTCTTCTCTTTCTCCTCAAAGGGTTCTCCTCTCTTCTCTCTTTCTCCTCTCCTCTATTCAAAGGGTTCTCCTCTCTTCTATTTCTCCTCTTCTCTTTCTCCTCTCTTTCTCCTCTCCTCTATTCAAAGGGTTCTCCTCTCTTCTATTTCTCCTCTCTTTCTCCTCTCCTCTCTTCACAGGGTTCTCCTCTCTTCTATTTCTCCTCTTCTCTTTCTCCCCTCCTCTCTTCACAGGGTTCTCCTCTCTTCTATTTCTCCTCTTCTCTTTCTCCCCTCCTCTCTTCACAGGGTTCTCCTCTCTTCTATTTCTCCTCTTCTCTTTCTCCTCTCCTCTCTTCACAGGGTTCTCCTCTCTTCTCTTTTCCTCTTCTCTTTCTCCTCTCTTTCTCCTCTCCTCTTCAAAGGGTTCTCCTCTCTTCTATTTCTCCTCTTCTCTTTCTCCTCTCCTCTCTTCACAGGGTTCTCCTCTCTTCTATTTCTCTCTTCTCTTTCTCCTCTCTTTCTCCTCTTCTCTTTCTCCTCTCCTCTATTCTCTCCTCTCTTCTATTTCTCCTCTTCTCTTTCTCCTCTCCTTCTTCCTCTCTCTCTTCTTTCTCCTCTTCTCTTTCTCCTCCTCTCTTCACCGGGTTCTCCTCTCTTCTCTTTCTCCTCTTCTCTTTCTCCTCTCCTCTCTTTTCTTCTCTTCTCTTTCTCCTCTCTTCTCTTTCTCCTCTCTCTCTTTCTCTCTTCTCTCTTCTCTTTCTCCTCTCCTCTATTCAAAGGCTTCCTCCTCTCTTCTATTTCTCCTCTTCTCTTTCTCCTCTCCTCTCTTCACAGGGTTCTCCTCTCTTCTCTTTCTCCTCTCTTCTCTTTCTCCTCTCCTCTATTCAAAGGCTTCCTCCTCTCTTCTCTTTCTCCTCTCCTCTCTTCACAGGGTTCTCCTATGGGGACAGCCGAATAATCCTTTTAGGTTCTAGATAGCACCTTTTTTTCTAAGAATGTATTTTAATAGGTTATTGCCAATGGTGAGTGATTTGACCCAGAATGCTGTGTGTTCTTCAAGCCTCTACAGATGTAGGATCTTAATTTGAGCCAGTTTGCTACACCATGAAAAATAATCCTGCAGCAAAAGGACATGAGAATTATTATGTGGATTGTAATTAATGGATTTTTTTTGTAAGGGTTGATACATTTTTAAAGTGGAAATTTCGAACTTTAGAAGTGACTAGAAGATTGTATGTTCTGCTGTGCAACAAAATACTCCGCAGCAAAAGAGTGATCAAATTAAGATCCTACATCTGTAGTGTGACACCATGCCATGATACAGTACTCATCTCTCTGTCTTCTAGTGTGGAAAGCAATGTGATTGTATTGTGGATGATCATACATTCTCTCTCCATCTATCTCTCTCTGTGTGTCTCTCTCTCTTCCTATCTCTGACTCACTCTTTCTCTCTGTCTCTGACTCACTCTTTCTCTCTCTCTCTCTCTCTCTCTCTCTCTCTGTTAATCTTTCTTGCTGTCTCTCTCGCTCTCTCTCTCCCTCTCTTTCGTTCTGTCTCTCTCTCGCTCTGTCTCTCGCTCTCTCTCTCTCTCCCTCTCTTTTGCTCTGTCTCTCTCTCTCTCTCGCTCTGTCTGTCGGTCTCTCTTTCGCTCTGTCTCTCTCTCTTTCTCGCTCTGTCTGTCGGTCTCTCTTTCGCTCTGTCTCTCTCTCTCTCTCACTCTGTCTGTCGGTCTCTCTTTCGCTCTGTCTCGCTCTGTCTGTATCTGTGTCTCTATCTGTCTTTGTCTCTGTCTCTATCAATTCTAGGGCCTTTATTGTCATGGGAAACACATGTTAACATTGCCAAAGCAAGTGAGGTAGATAATATACAAAAGTGAAATAAACAATACAAATTAACAGTAGACATTTAACATACATTACAAATGTCATATTATATATATATACAGTGTTGTCTCTCTGTCTCGCTCTTTCTCGCTGTCTCACTCTCTCTGGCTTTCTGTCTGCCTGTCGTGAGACAACATCGTTACAATATATATATATATATATATATATAATATATATATATATATATATATATATATATATATATATATATATAATATGACATTTGTAATGTCCTCATTTTGTGGGCAGTGAGCACATAGCCTGTCTTCTCTTGAGAGCCATGTTACCTACTGCGGCCATTCTCAATAGCAAGGCTATGCTCACTGAGTCTGTACATAGTCAAATCTTTCCTTAAGTTTAGGTCAGTCACAGTGGTCAGGTATTCTGCCACTGTGTACTCTCTGTTTAGGGCCAAATAGCATTCTAGTTTGCTCTGTTTTTTTTTGGTTAATTCTTTCCAATGTCAAGTAATTATCTTTTTGTTTTCTCATGATTTGGTTGGGTGTAATTGTGCTGCTGTCCTGGGGCTCTGTAGGGTGTGTTTGTGAACAGAGCCCCAGGACCAGCTTGCTTAGAGGACTCTTTTCCAGGTTCATCTCTGTATGTGATGGCTTTGTTATGGAAGATTTGGGAATCGCTTCCTTTTAGGTGGTTGTAGAATTGAACGGCTCTTTTCTGGATATTGATCATTCCCGGGTATCGGCCTAACTCTGCTCTGCATGCATTATTTGGTGGTCTACGTTGTACATAGAGGATATTTTTGTAGAATCCTGCTTGCAGAGTCTCAATTTGGTGTTTGTCCCATTTTGTGAATTCTTGGTTGGTGAGCGGACCCCAGACCTCACAACCATAAAGGGCAATGGGTTCTATAACTGATTCAAGTATTTCTCTCTGTCTGTCTCTCTCTGTCGCCATCTATCTCTCTCTATCTCTCTCTGTCTCTCTCTGTTTCTATCTCTCTGTCTCTCTCTCTCTCTCTCTGTCTCTCTCTCTCTCTGTCTCTCTCTCTCTGTCTCTCTCTCTCTCTCTCTCTCTCTCTCTCTCTCTCTCTGTCTCTCTCTCTCTCTGTCTCTCTCTCTCTCTCTCTCTCTCTCTGTCTCTCTCTCTCTCTGTCTCTCTCTGTCTCTCTCTGTCTTTCTCTGTCGCTCTCTCTCTCTCTGTCTCTCTGTTTCTATCTCTCTGTCTCTCTCTGTCTCTCTCTGTCGTTATCTCTCTCTGTCTCTCTCTGTCGTTATCTCTCTCTCTGTCTCTCTCTCTGTCGCTATCTCTGTCTCTCTCTCTCTCTGTCGCTATCTCTCTGTCTCTCCCTGTCGCTATCTCTCTGTCTCTGTCTCTCTCTGTTGTTATCTCTCTCTGTCTCTCTCTGTCGTTATCTCTCTCTGTCTCTCTGTCTCTCTCTCTGTCGCTATCTCTCTGTCTCTCTCTCTCTGTCGCTATCTCTCTGTCTCTCCCTGTCGCTATCTCTCTGTCTCTGTCTCTCTCTGTCGCTGTCTCTCTCTCTATCGCTATTTCTCTGTCTCTCTGTCACCATCTCTCTGTCTCTCTCTGTCACTGTCTCTGTCTCTCTCTCTCTGTTTCGGTCGCTATCTCTCTGTCGCTGTCTCTCTCTGTCTCTCTCTGTCGCTATCTCTTTGTCTCTCTCTCTCTGTCGCTGTCTCTCTCTGTCGCTGTCTCTCTCTGTCGCTGTCTCTCTCTCTGTCGCTGTCTCTCTCTCTGTCGCTGTCTCTCTCTCTGTCGCTGTCTCTCTCTCTCTGTCTCTCTGTCGCTGTCTCTCTGTCGCTATTTTTCTGTCTCTGTCTCTCTCTGTCGCTATCTCTCTGTCTCTGTCTCTCTCTGTCGCTATGTCTCTGTCTCTCTGTCACTATCTCTCTGTCTCTCTCTGTTGCTGTCTCTGTCTCTCTCTCTGTTTCTGTCGCTATCTCTCTGTCGCTCTCTGTCGCTGTCTCTCTCTCTGTCTCTCTCTGTCGCTGTCTCTCTCTGTCGCTGTCTCTGTCGCTGTCTCTCTCTCTGTCGCTGTCTCTCTGTCGCTGTCTCTCTGTCGCTGTCTCTCTGTCGCTATTTTTCTGTCTGTCTCTCTCTGTCGCTATCTCTCTGTCTCTGTCTCTCTCTGTCGCTATGTCTCTGTCTCTCTGTCACTATCTCTGTCTCTCTCTGTTGCTGTCTCTGTCTCTCTCTCTCTCTGTTTCTGTCGCTATCTCTCTGTCGCTCTCTGTCGCTGTCTCTCTCTCTGTCTCTCTCTGTCGCTATCTCTCTGTCTCTCTCTCTGTCGCTATCTCTGTCTCTCTCTGTCGCTATCTCTCTGTCGCTGTCTCTCTCTCTCTGTCGCTATCTCTCTGTCTCTGTCTCTCTCTCTCTCTCTGTCTCTCTGTCTCTGTCGCTGTCTCTCTCTGTCGCTGTCTCTGTCTCTCTCTGTCGCTATCTCTCTGTCTCTCTCTGTCACTTTCTCTCTCTCTCTGTCTCTCTCTGTCTCACTCTGTCACTATCTCTCTCTCTGTTTCTCTCTGTCTCTCTCTCTGTCTCCGTCAGGCCACTAAAGAGGTGATAGAGCGGGAGGCTCCAGGGATGTCTCTGGCCATGCTGATGGGTTCTCTCAACGTCACACCACTAGGCATGCTCTCTAGGTGAGACACACACACACTCACTAACATACATACAGTACACACACACACTAACATGCATACAGTACACACACTCACTAACATGCATACAGTACACACACACACTAACATGCATACAGTACACACACACACTAACATGCATACAGGACACACACTCACTAACATGCATACAGTACACACACACACACTAACATGCATACAGTACACACACACTTACATACATACAGTACACACACACTTACATACATACAGTACACACACACTTACATACATACAGTACACACACACTTACATACATACAGTACACACACACTTACATACATACATACAGTACACACACACTTACATACATACATACAGTACACACACACTTACATACATACATACAGTACATACATACATACACACACACTTACATACATACATACAGTACACACACACACATACATACACACATACATACATACATACATACATACAGTACACACACTTACATACATACAGTACACACACATACATACATACAGTACACACACACATACATACATACATACACACACACACTTACATACATACATACAGTACACACACACTTACATACATACATACAGTACACACACACACACTTACATACATACAGTACACACACACACCAGGCCCCCAGTGTCCGGTCTGGAGAGTGAAGTCATGAGCTCTGCTGGTCGGCTAGTGTGTAGCATCCTAGCAGTGCCAAAAAAAGCCCTAGAAAACCTATGTCAATTACGATCACCAGAACGGCTCTAAAATTAGTTTATTATGAATTATATTAAAGTTCGCTACAAATGGAGATATTTAATTAAATAGTGATCCATTCTGACTACTACATTTGTCGTCACACAGGACCACGTGCTGACACAGACCAATCACGGGCCGGCAGGCTACGAAGAGGCTCCCTCCTTCCTGCCATAGACATTAAGGTTGACTTTCTCAGGCAGGATGAAAACGACTACATTGACCATGATCCCTTGCTAGTTAAGGCCACCTTCACCATGATCCGTAGTCCTTTTTTTAGTGCCATTCAGCCCTATTTAGCAATATGGAAGCTTCAAATTCAAATACTTCATGCGCCATCAGGAGTTTTACATTGGAATACGTGGATGACGTCAGCACTACAGTATCACTATCTACTGGTTTAATGTCTATGACACACACACACACACACACACACACAGACACACACAGACACACACACACACAACGAACACACACGAACACAAACACACACACGAACACACACGAACACACACACGAACACACACACGAACACACACACACACGAACACACACGAACACACACGAACACAAACACACACACGAACACACACGAACACACACACATGAACACACACTACACACACACACTAACACGCATACTGTACAAACACACTCATAGAGATACACACACACACACGAACACACACACAAACACACACACATGAACACACTAACACGCATACTGTACAAACACACTCATAGAGATATACACACACACACGCACACATGAATATATACTGTGTACACACTCCTCATTAACGCACACACACCTTTCATTGTGTGAAACTCTAATACACACTCTCCTCTCTTGTGTGTAAGCAGACCTGTGTGCGGCATCCGCGGCAAGACGCTCATCATCAATTTACCAGGGAGCAAGAAGGGTTCACAGGTAACGTAAACACCTGCTAAACAAGACCACTTTAAAGGGCCAGACACAATGAAACATCTGACTGGTACTTTGCACCTCTGCAGTTAACTTTGTTGTTCACATAGAACGGTTATAATTCTGATTTGCACTCCAGGCCACAAGGCAGTAGCTTGTTTGACCTGCTGTAGCTAATGTAACCTAACTAGCAAGCTGCACTAATGTTTTTGCTAGCTTGCTAGAATGTGTAGTACTAACTAGATGGCCACAACTAGATAACAAGCGTCGCAACATTATAATTAAATCGCAATGGATTTGCTTTTCAAATGAAGCAGCTGCCTGTTAGCTGTCATTAGTATCTGCTAACCATGTGTATGTGACAAATAACATTTGATTTGATTAGCTTTGTTGTGATAGTAAACATTTAGCTAACATCAGCTAGCAAGCTAACTGGCACCGGCAGTATGTGTTAATTGAGAGTTCATTAAATGATTTATTCTTCATCTTGCTGGAAAAGCATTGGTAAAGCATTTGGTATTTAGTATTTAGTGTTATGTGCATTGTGCTGCACTTGCCACCCCATTCGTTTCATATGAAGTGTATGGCTGCCTTTTATTTGTCATACACATGAGCAGTGTTAATAGCACTTGTGCTAGTTCCGACAATGCACGCTAACGTTAGCTAGCTAACTAATGAGCAGGTGCACATTATCAAATTGAATCTAACAAAAAAATCCTTCTTCAAGCACAAAACTCCTTAGCTAATTGTAAAATATATAGAGACTTGCTGTACAAAAAATATAATAAATGTATTATGCAGTTCTATTGTTTTAATTAACAATCCTGATGAAAAGGCGGTGAATTAAACTGTACCATAACACCTGTACTCATATCAGTGTTTCAGGGCCCTTATCCACAGGGCATCTCAGAGTAGGAGTGCTGATCTAGGATCAGGTGTCCCCAGTGTAGATCAGCACTCTCACATTTACTTTGATCAGTGTCATTGTGACTGAGTAGTTAGTCTCTTAACTCTTGGGGAAATGTGCACTGAGATTGTACCCGAATACAGCACACACACAATGCACACCATGAGCAGATCACTTTGTGTCCTTGCATGCTTTTGGGCGTGCGTGGCTACTGCGTGTGTTCCCACACGCATGTGTGTACTTGCACCGCTAGACTGCTCTACCCGCTACCTCGCCATCTGTCTGTCTGTTTCCCTCTCTCTATCTCCTCTCTCTCTTCTCTATCTCCTCTCTCTCTTCTCTATCTCCTCTCTCTCTTCTCTGTCACCTCTCTCTCTTCTCTATCTCCTCTCTCTCTTCTCTGTCTCCTCTCTCTCCGCTGACCCCACATCTGTCTCTGTCTCATTACGGAGGCATTTCTACTGATCGATTTTATTATTTATTTTAATCAATTACGCCCCCTCTTCCCATCTGGTGCCATATTAGTGTCTCCCCCATCAGGCCCCCAGTCAAACATAACTGTATGAACGGCCCATCACCCACTTTTATTATCTCTGATCCCACATCATAAAGACAGGGGAAACTGGGAGGGCCGAGGGCCGAGGACCCGAGCCAGGGCCGATGACCGAGTCAGGGCAGAGGACCGAGCCAGGGTGGGCTGGGCTTTGTGTGAGATCAAGCCCTTTGGGGTGTCTGATCTAGTGGTCCTGTCTCCAGTCGTCTCTTTTTTTATTTTATTTTTCATTCACCCATTCTCCCACTCACTCACTCACTCACTCACTCACTCACTCACTCACTCACTCTCTTACTCACTCTCTTACTCACTCTCTTACTCACTCACTCACTCACTCACTCACTCACTCACTCACTCACTCACTCACTCACTCTCTCTTACTCTCTCTCTCTCTCACTCTCTCTCTCTCTCTCTCTCTCTCTCTCTCTCTCTCTCTCTCTCTCTCACTCTCTCACTCACTCACTCACTCACTCACTCACTCACTCACTCACTCACTCACTCACTCTGTCACTCTGTCACTCTGTCACTCTGTCACTCTGTCACTCTGTCACTCACTCACTCACTCACTCACTCACTCAATTCAATCTAAGCATTTTATTTGCATGGGAAACATATGTTTACATTGCCAAAGCAAGTGAAATAGATAATAAACAAAAGTGAAATAAACTATAAATAAATAAATAAAATGAACAGTAAACCTTACACTCACAATAGTTGCAAAAGAATAAAGACATTTAAAATGTCATGTCTATATACAGTGTTGTAACAATGTGGAAATAGTTAAAGTACAAAAGGGAAATGTAACATAAATATGGGTTGTATTTGCAACGGTGTTTGTTCTTCACTGGTTGCCCTTTTCTTGTGGCATCAGGTCACAAATCTTGCTGCTGTGATGGCACATTGTAGTATTTCACCCAGTAGATATGGGAGTTTATCAAAATGTGATTTATTTTAGAATTCTTTGTGGATCTGTGTAATCTGAGGGAAATATGTATCTCTAATATGGTCATACATTTGGCATACATTTGGCAGGAGGTTAGGAAGTGCAGCTCAGTTTCCACCTCATTTTGTGGGCAGTGAGCACATAGCCGGTCTTCTCTTGAGAGCCAGGTCTGCCTACGGCGGCCTTTCTCAATAACAAATAGCATTCTAGTTTGCTCTGTTTTTAAAAAGATTATTTCCAAAATGTCAAGTAATTATCTTTTTGTTTTCTCATGATTTGGTTGGGTGTAATTGTGTTGCTGTCCTGGGGCTCTGTGGGGTGTGTTTGTGAACAGAGTCCCAGGACCAGCTTGCTTAGGGGACTCTTCTCCAGGTTCATCTCTCTGTAGGTGATGGCTTTGTTATGGAAGGTTTGGGAATCACTTCCTTTTAGGTGGTTGTAGAATTGAACGGCTCTTTTCTGGATTTTGATAATTAGCGGGTATCGGCCTAATTCTGCTCTGCATGCATTATTTGGTGTTTTACATTGTACTTTGAGGATATTTTTGCAGAATTCTGCATGCAGTCTCAATTTGGTGTTTGTTCCATTTTGTGATTTTTGGGGAGATGGTGTGCAATCCCCAGACCTCACAACCATAAAGGGCAATAGGTTCTATAACCGATTCAAGTATTGGTATGTCAAATTTTATGTTCCTTTTGATGGCATAGAAGGCCCTTCTTGTCTCTCAGATCTTTCACAGCTTTGTGGAAGTTGCCTGTGGCGCCGATGTTTCGGCCAAGGTATGTATAGTTTTTTGTGTGCTCTAGGGCAACAGTGTCTAGATGGAATTTGTGTTTGTGGTCCTGGTGACTGGACATTTTTTGGAACACCATTATTTGAATCTTACTGAGATTTACTATCAGGGACCAGTCTGACAGAATCTATGCAGAAGATCTAGGTGCTGCTGTTGGCCCTCCTTGGTTGGGGACAGAAGCACCAGATCAATCGCAAATAGTAGACATTTGATTTCAGATTCTAGTAGGGTGAGGCTGGGTGCTGCAGACTGTTCAGGTGCCCTCACCAATTCGTTGGTATATATGTTGGAGATGGTGGGGCTTAAGCTGCATCCCTGTCTAACCCCACAGCCCTGTGGGAAGATTTATTATTATTTTTTTGCCCATTTTAACCGCACACTTGTTTGTGTACATGGATTTTATATTGTCTTGTGTTTTTTCTCCAACACGACTTTCCACCAAGTTGTATAACAGACCCTCATGCCAAATTGAGTCAAAATATTTTTTTAAATCAACAAAGCATGAGAAGACTTTGCCTTTGTTTTGTTTGTCAATTAGGGGTGTGCAGGGTGAATAGGTTGTCTGTCGTATGGTATTTGTTAAGAAGCCAATTTGACATGTGCTCAGTACATTGTTTTCACTGAATAAATATATGAGTCTGCTGTTAATGATAATGAAGAGGATTTGCCCAAGGCTGTTGTTGACACATATCCCATGGTAGTTATTGAGGTCAAATGTGTCTCTACTTTTGGGAATTGGGGTGATCAATCATTGGTTCCAAATATTGGGGAATATGCCAGAGCTGAGGATTTAAGGATAGCCAATTGGAATTTGTGGTCTGTTATATTTTATAATTTAATTTAGGATACCATCAACACCACAGGCCTTTTGGGGTTGGAGCGTTTGTATTTTGTCCTGCATTTCATTCAAGGTAATTGGAGAATCCAGTGGATTCTGGTAGTCTTTAATAGTTGATTCTTTAGAATTTGATTTGTATTAAATCTAAGTTTTGTATTTGATCATGTATATGTTTTTGCTGTTTGTTCTTTGCTATAGAAGATTGGAGAAGCGGTTTATCCATATGTCTCTGGGTTCTAGCAATTAAACAGGAGGATTGGTAGGAAGGTCAGTTTTACGAGGGTATGTTTGGCAGCATGAGTGAAGGATGCTTTGTTGCGAAATAGGAAGCCAATTCTAGATTTAACTTTGGATTGGAGATGCTTAATGTGAGTCTGGAAGGAGAGTTTACAGTCTAACCAGACACCTAGGTATTTGTAGTTGTCCACATATTCTAAGTCAGAACCGTCCAGAGTAGTGATGCTGGACGGGCGGGCAGGTGCAGGCAGCGATCGGTTGAACAGCATGCATTTAGTTTTACTTGCATTTAAGAGCAGTTGGAGGCCACGGAAGGAGTGTTGTATGGCGTTGAGGCTGATCTGGAAGTTAGTTAACACAGTGTCCAAAGAAGGGCCAGTATACAGAATGGTGTCATCAATATACAGAATGGTGTCGTCAGTATACAGAATGGTGTCGTCAGTATACAGAATGGTGTCGTCAGTATACAGAATGGTGTCGTCAGTATACAGAATGGTGTCGTCAGTATACAGAATGGTGTCGTCAGTATACAGAATGGTGTCGTCAGTATACAGCATGGTGTCGTCAGTATACAGCATGGTGTCGTCAGTATACAGCATGGTGTCGTCAGTATACAGCATGGTGTCGTCAGTATACAGAATGGTGTCGTCAGTATACAGAATGGTCTCGTCAGTATACAGAATGGTGTCGTCAGTATACAGAATGGTGTCGTCAGTATACAGAATGGTGTCGTCAGTATACAGAATGGTGTCGTCAGTATACAGCATGGTGTCGTCAGTATACAGCATGGTGTCGTCAGTATACAGCATGGTGTCGTCATGGTATACAGTATACAGCATGGTGTCGTCAGTATACAGCATGGTGTCGTCAGTATACAGAATGGTGTCATCAGTATACAGAATGGTGTCGTCAGTATACAGAATGGTGTCGTCAGTATACAGAATGGTGTCGTCAGTATACAGAATGGTGGTCAGTATACAGAATGGTGTCGTCAGTATACAGAATGGTGTCGTCAGTATACAGAATGGTGTGTCAGTATACAGAATGGTGTCGTCAGTATACAGAATGGTGTCGTCAGTATACAGAACAGTATACAGAATGGTGTCAGTATACAGAATGGTGTACAGTATACAGCATGGTGTCGTCAGTATACAGCATGGTCAGTATACAGCATGGTGTCGTCAGTATACAGAAGTCAGTATACAGAATGGTGTCGTCAGTATACAGAATGGTGGTGTATACAGAATGGTGTCGTCAGTATACAGAATGGTGTCGTCAGTATACAGAATGGTGTCGTCAGTATACAGAATGGTGTCGTCAGTATACAGAATGGTGTCGTCAGTATACAGAATGGTGTGTCAGTATACAGTATACAGAATGGTGTCGTCAGTATACAGAATGGTGTCGTCAGGTCAGTATACAGCATGGTGTCGTCAGTATACAGCATGGTGTCGTCAGTATACAGAATGGTGTCGTCAGTATACAGCATGGTGTCGTCAGTATACAGAATGGTGTCGTCAGTATACAGAATGGTGTCGTCAGTATACAGAATGGTGTCGTCAGTATACAGAATGGTGTCGTCAGTATACAGAATGGTGTCGTCAGTATACAGAATGGTGTCGTCAGTATACAGAATGGTGTCGTCAGTATACAGAATGGTGTCGTCAGTATACAGAATGGTGTCGTCAGTATACAGAATGGTGTCGTCAGTATACAGAATGGTGTCGTCAGTATACAGAATGGTGTGTCAGTATACAGAATGGTGTCGTCAGTATACAGAATGGTGTCGTCAGTATACAGAATGGTGTCGTCAGTATACAGAATGGTGTCGTCGGTATACAGAATGGTGTCGTCGGTATACAGAATGGTGGTCGGTATACAGCATGGTGTCGTCAGTATACAGAATGGTGTCGTCAGTATACAGAATGGTGTCGTCAGTATACAGAATGGTGTCGTCAGTATACAGAATGGTGTCGTCAGTATACAGCATGGTGTCGTCAGTATACAGAACAGTATATAGAATGGTGTCGTCAGTATACAGCATGGTGTCGTCAGTATACAGAATGGTGTCGTCAGTATATAGAAGTCAGTATACAGAATGGTGTTGTCAGTATACAGAATGGTGTCGTCAGTATACAGAATGGTGTTGTCAGTATACAGAATGGTGTTGTCAGTATACAGAATGGTGTCGTCAGTATATAGAATGGTGTCGTCAGTATACAGAATGGTGTTGTCAGTATACAGAATGGTGTCGTCAGTATACAGCATGGTGTCGTCAGTATACAGAATGGTGTCGTCAGTATACAGCATGGTGTCGTCAGTATACAGAATGGTGTCGTCAGTATATAGTATCGTCAGTATACAGAATGGTGTTGTCAGTATACAGAATGGTGTCGTCAGTATACAGAATGGTGTTGTCAGTATACAGAATGGTGTTGTCAGTATACAGAATGGTGTCGTCAGTATATAGAATGGTGTCGTCAGTATACAGAATGGTGTTGTCAGTATACAGAATGGTGTCGTCAGTATACAGAATGGTGTCGTCAGTATACAGAATGGTGTCGTCAGTATACAGAATGGTGTCGTCAGTATACAGAATGGTGTCGTCAGTATACAGAATGGTGTCGTCAGTATACAGAATGGTGTCGTCAGTATATAGAATGGTGTCGTCAGTATACAGAATGGTGTCGTCAGTATACAGAATGGTGTTGTCAGTATACAGAATGGTGTCGTCAGTATACAGAATGGTGTCGTCAGTATACAGAATGGTGTCGTCAGTATACAGAATGGTGTCGTCAGTATACAGAATGGTGTCGTCAGTATACAGAATGGTGTCGTCAGTATACAGAATGGTGTTGTCAGTATACAGAATGGTGTCGTCAGTATACAGAATGGTGTGTCAGTATACAGAATGGTGTTGTCAGTATACAGAATGGTGTCGTCAGTATACAGAATGGTGTTGTCAGTATACAGAATGGTGTCGTCAGTATACAGAATGGTGTTGTCAGTATACAGAATGGTGTCGTCAGTATACAGAATGGTGTCGTCAGTATACAGAATGGTGTCGTCAGTATACAGAATGGTGGTCAGTATACAGAATGGTGTCGTCAGTATACAGAATGGTGTCGTCAGTATACAGAATGGTGTCGTCAGTATATAGAATGGTGTTGTCAGTATACAGAATGGTGTCGTCAGTATACAGAATGGTGTTGTCAGTATACAGAATGGTGTTGTCAGTATACAGAATGGTGTCGTCAGTATACAGAATGGTGTCGTCAGTATACAGAATGGTGTTGTCAGTATACAGAATGGTGTCGTCAGTATACAGAATGGTGTTGTCAGTATACAGAATGGTGTCGTCAGTATACAGAATGGTGTCGTCAGTATACAGAATGGTGTCGTCAGTATACAGAATGGTGTCGTCAGTATACAGAATGGTGTCGTCAGTATACAGAATGGTGTTGTCAGTATACAGAATGGTGTCGTCAGTATACAGAATGGTGGTCAGTATACAGAATGGTGTTGTCAGTATACAGAATGGTGTTGTCAGTATACAGAATGGTGTTGTCAGTATACAGAAGTCAGTATACAGAATGGTGTTGTCAGTATACAGAATGGTGTTGTCAGTATACAGAATGGTGTCGTCAGTATACAGAATGGTGTCGTCAGTATACAGAATGGTGTCGTCAGTATACAGAATGGTGTCGTCAGTATACAGAATGGTGTCGTCAGTATACAGAATGGTGTCGTCAGTATACAGAATGGTGTCGTCAGTATACAGAATGGTGTCGTCAGTATACAGAATGGTGTACCAAGAAGTGCATTCCTTTGCCATGTTCTTTTTGCAGTATTACTTTAGTGCCTTTTTGCATACAGGATGCATTTAAAAAATATATATTTTCATTCCTATTTTCACTCTAGGTCATTATTGTGGATTCAGTTTTCTCCCATCACAGCCATTGAACTCTGTAGCTGTTTTAAAATCACCGATGGCCTCATGGTGACATCCCTGAGCAGTTTCCTTCCTGTCCTGCAGCTCAGTTCAGAAGGACGACTGTATCTGTCATGTGTCTGGGTGGTTTAATACATCATCCACAGCATCATTATTAACTTGACCATGCTTAAAGATATATTCATTGTCGGATTTGTTATTGTTGCCCATCTACCAATCACTGTCCTTCTTTATGAGTTCCAAAAGCTCCCTGGTCTTTGTCGTTGAATCTTTGCTTGAAATGTAATACTTTACTGAGGGACCTTACAGATGTTGTATGTATGGGGGACAGAGGAAGCGGCAGTCATTAAAAAATCATTTAGACCACTCTTATTTCCATGTAATTTATTTCTGTGTTTGTTAAGCCAAGGCTTGCCTAAACGAACGAGATGAATACTTATGCAAAGGCTACAGAATATTTTAGTTTTTTAGAATTTTTTTTCTCACTTTGACATTATGGAGTATTTGGTGTAGATCAATGGCAAAAAATAATAATCATAATTACATCAATTTCAATCCCACTTTGTTTTAAAGATCCAAGGGAGGTGTACGTATGATAGTGACTTCATGTACCACTTAGCAGAGGCTTTTATCCACATGGATTTAACATGTGCATGTGATCCCAGTGGGAATTGAACCCACAACATGAGCTTGCTAGCTCTCTATGAACAAGAGCCAAGATGACCTTACAGCAGTGCTATTAAAACTTCTTCAGGGGGGGACCTCATTTTCTCCGCCAGAATTTATGGGGACCCCATTTTTTTCCCAAATGTAATGACACACCCTTAAAATCAGAACATTCACATTTTCACATCAATAAATAACCTTCAAATCGCTCATCACTATTAAATTATGAGAACCAATAAATATATTTACTCAATATTATTTTTGTTGTTGTATTTTTCAACTTATCTCCAAATCGTATGTACTGTATATTGTCCAATAAAATAATTTTCACTCTTAATATTTTTATTAATTGTACGTTTTTTATTTGTCGACCCCTCTAGGGGTTGTGACCCCAACATTGAATACCACTGGCTAACAGTCTGAGCCATAGGCAGGACGGAACTGAGATTGTTACCCTACTATCATGCCATTGACCTGCTGTAATAACCCCTAACTCTCCCTCTATCTTCCTGACCTCTAACTTCTGGGCCTCCCCTCTCCTCCAACAGGAGTGTTTCCAGTTCATCCTGCTGTATTAACTCTCATCCTGACCTCTAACCTCCTCCAACAGGAGTGTTTCCAGTTCATCCTGCCCGCGCTGCCCCACGCTATCGACCTGCTACGGGACGCCGTGGTCAAGATGAAGGAGGCGGTGGACGAGCTAGAGGACCTGCCTTCGCCCCCGCCGCCCCTATCGCCGCCCCCCAACAGCTCGCCGCGGCGGCAGACTGAGGACAAGGGCGTACAGTGTGAGGAGGAGGACGATGACAAGAAAGACAGTGGCGTGGCGTCCACCGAGGACTCCTCGTCCTCGCACATCACCGCAGCCTCCATCGCCGCTAAGGTAACTAATGGGGAGGTAAGGGAACGTAGTGGGAATGTTTTCCTGACAGGACTGGGATCTGAACTTTAAGGGTGGTGCAATGTCTATGTTCCCATTCTCCACTCTATTCCTCTCTTCTTCCATTGTGTACACTTCCACTATTCTTTCTCCTTCATTTCAAAGCATTGGCTAAAGAGGGAGTTTCAACCATAAACCCATGACTCAATGTGTACAAGTGAACACAGTGGGAAAAGGGTGGACAATCGGGACGCATGTACACTACATGGCCAAAAGTATGTGGACACATGCTCATCGAACATCTCATTCCAAAATCATGGACATTAATATGGAGTTGGTCCCCCCTTTGCTGCTATAACAGCCTCCAGTCTTCTGGAGAGGCTTCCCACTAGATGTTGGAACATTGCTGCGGGGAAGAGCTTTACACCACTCCAAGCCGACGCTTGGCATTGCGTCGTGATGGTGATCTTAGATTTGTATGTGGCTACTCGGCCATGGAAACCCATTCCATGAAGCTCCCCAGTTCTTGTGCTGACTTTGCTTCCAGAAGCAGTTTGGTAGTGAGTGTTGAAAACCTCAGAAAAATAACTTACAGTTGACCGGGGCAGCTAGATTTATACACCTATCAGTAACGAGTGTGGCTGAAATAGCCGAATCCACTAATTTGAAGGGATGTCCACATACTTTTGTATATATAGAGTATCTACATACAGTGCCTTGCGAAAGTATTCGGCCCCCTTGAACTTTGCGACCTTTTGCCACATTTCAGGCTTCAAACATAAAGATATAAAACTGTATTTTTTGTGAAGAATCAACAACAAGTTGGACACAATCATGAAGTGGAACGACATTTATTGGATATTTCAAACTTTTTTAACAAATCAAAAACTGAAAAATTGGGCGTGCAAAATTATTCAGCCCCTTTACTTTCAGTGCAGCAAACTCTCTCCAGAAGTTCAGTGAGGATCTCTGAATGATCCAATGTTGACCTAAATGACTAATGATGATAAATACAATCCACCTGTGTGTAATCAAGTCTCCGTATAAATGCACCTGCACTGTGATAGTCTCAGAGGTCCGTTAAAAGCGCAGAGAGCATCATGAAGAACAAGGAACACACCAGGCAGGTCCGAGATACTGTTGTGAAGACGTTTAAAGCCGTATTTGGATACAAAAAGATTTCCCAAGCTTTAAACATCCCAAGGAGCACTGTGCAAGCGATAATATTGAAATGGAAGGAGTATCAGACCACTGCAAATCTACCAAGACCTGGCCGTCCCTCTAAACTTTCAGCTCATACAAGAGAAGACTGATCAGAGATGCAGCCAAGAGGCCCATGATCACTCTGGATGAACTGCAGAGATCTACAGCTGAGGTGGGAGACTCTGTACATAGGACAACAATCAGTCGTATATTGCACAAATCTGGCCTTTATGGAAGAGTGACAAGAAGAAAGCCATTTCTTAAAGATATCCATAAAAAGTGTTGTTTAAAGTTTGCCACAAGCCACCTGGGAGACACACCAAACATGTGGAAGAAGGTGCTCTGGTCAGATGAAACCAAAATTGAACTTTTTGGCAACAATGCAAAACGTTATGTTTGGCGTAAAAGCAACACAGCTCATCACCCTGAACACACCATCCCCTCTGTCAAACATGGTGGTGGCAGCATCATGGTTTGGGCCTGCTTTTCTTCAGCAGGGACAGGGAAGATGGTTAGAATTGATGGGAAGATGGATGGAGCCAAATACAGGACCATTCTGGAAGAAAACCTGATGGAGTCTGCAAAAGACCTGAGACTGGGACGGAGATTTGTCTTCCAACAAGACAATGATCCAAAACATAAAGCAAAATCTACAATGGAATGGTTCAAAAATAAACATATCCAGGTGTTAGAATGGCCAAGTCAAAGTCCAGACCTGAATCCAATCGAGAATCTGTGGAAAGAACTGAAAACTGCTGTTCACAAATGCTCTCCATCCAACCTCACTGAGCTCGAGCTGTTTTGCAAGGAGGAATGGGAAAAAATGTCAGTCTCTCGATGTGCAAAACTGATAGAGACATACCCCAAGCGACTTACAGCTGTAATCGCAGCAAAAGGTGGCGCTACAAAGTATTAACTTGAGGGGGCTGAATAATTTTGCACGCCCAATTTTTCAGTTTTTGATTTGTTAAAAAAGTTTGAAATATCCAATAAATGTCGTTCCACTTCATGATTGTGTCCCACTTGTTGTTGATTCTTCACAAAAAAATACAGTTTTATATCTTTATGTTTGAAGCCTGAAATGTGGCAAAAGGTCGCAAAGTTCAAGGGGGCCGAATACTTTCGCAAGGCACTGTATTTCATATTAAACAACTCGCCATGCCATATTTCATACAACCACCATGCTCATTATTATTCTGTACACTTGTAACAACTCCATGTCTGTCGGGAAAATCTGTGAAATATGCCATTTTTTTCAGATGGATGTGTGTGTGTGTGTGTGTGTGTGTGTGTGTGTGTGTGTGTCATTCATTGTCCATTGAAGTGACTGTTGTCCATTTCCATTGTTCTGTCCTGTCCAAGATCAGAGTGGACCTATACCGCTGTGGCCATGTTGTCATGGTAACGTGTGTGTGGTCCAGTTCCGGCTCCATCCCGCCATTTTTTATCATTGTCCTATCATGGACTTTCATCGGTAAGACTCCATGGGGCAATTTCCCAGACCCAGATTAAACATCCAGAATTTAAAAAAGCACTATCCAGGACTAGGCTTAATCTGTGTCCAGGAAACCCTAGATACATTACATGTAGATCTGATTCATCTCTGTGATCTATAATCCATCCCCATGTCATCCTGGAAATAGTGTCATACCATCCATATTGCCCAGGTTCATTCATTATTCATTTATTAGTGTACTATCATCACATTTAGAAGTGTCTCAGTAGCTCTTGATTAACCTCTTCAATGTAATGGCAAAATGTAGATATCCACCTAAATAGACTCAAAATAACTGCTATTCATGTGTAATTACATCGTTCTGACATGCAAAATCTTGGTATATTTGGAAAGAAACACATGTCTTCCACAACATGTGAACAATATCAGAAAAAAACGGGATTGTTAGACCTAACAACTGGACATGGGTAGATGTTTTAATAAGTGGTGTCAGGTGTGGTCACAGGAAGATTCCAAGTGTCCCTAAACCTCCCCAAAGTGGTATATGTCTGTAAATGTGATAATTCCAGTTCTATTACATATTCACAGTCTCTAAATCAAATCAAAATCAAATGTATTTATATAGCCCTTCGTACATCAGCTGATATCTCAAAGTGCTGTACAGAAACCCAGCCTAAAACCCCAAACAGCAAGCAATGCAGGTGTAGAAGCACAGTGGCTAGGAAAAACTCCCTAGAAAGGCCAAAACCTAGGAAGAAACCTAGAGAGGAACCAGGCTATGAGGGGTGGCCAGTCCTCTTCTGGCTGTGCCGGGTGGATCTTATAACAGAACATGGCCAAGATGTTCAAATGTTCATAAATGACCAGCATGGTCAAATAATAATAATCACAGGCAGAACAGTTGAAACTGGAGCAGCAGCACGGCCAGGTGGACTGGGGACAGCAAGGAGTCATCATGTCAGGTAGTCCTGAGGCATGGTCCTATGGCTCAGGTCCTCCGAAAGAGAGAATTTGACAGAGCATACTTAAATTCACACAGGACACCGGATAAGACAGGAGAAGTGCTCCAGATATAACAAACTGACCCTAGCCCCCCGACACATAAACTACTGCAGCATAAATACTGGAGGCTGAGACAGGAGGGGTCAGGAGACACTGTGGCAATTACAACATTAAGACAATTTGGAGAGGTTGAAAGGACGCTTTTTTAAAATGGGGACGTTCTTCCTCACCTGTGCCCCAATGTCCTTTTTCCCCCTCCTTGAGACATGGTCGTTATTGAATACCTTATGCTGTGTGGTGAGAGTGGTTACTTCCCTAGTGTCCTTCCATTTCACAAAAAGCAGCTTGTTAGTCCTGATGCAACGTATGGTCCCCCTCTCCGCTGTCTTTGTCATGTCGTTTACCTTGGTTTTGGGGAAACTGATTCTCTTAGAATGAATGGTGCCACAAGCCCCTATTTTATTTTTCAAGGAGGTCTATGAAAAGCATGGGACTAGTATAAAAATGGTCCACAAAGAGCTTGTACACAATGCCAAGTAAAGGGAAGTCCATCAGCTGCATGACAGTCTTAACTAAGGCCCTTCCCAGTGGGTGTGATCGCCTTGCCACGTGTAGGCAGGCTGAATCGGCACAAAGAGCTTGTAGCCCCATTTGGTCGGCTTATTATTCATATATTGCTTCAAGCCAATTGGAGCCTTTGAGGCAACCATGCGCTCATCTATAGATAGAATTTGAGCAGGCTGGAAGTAAGTTTTGCATGCCTCCACCATGTCATGATAAAGGGGATTGACTCTTACAAGACGACCTTGCTTTTTGGGGCGGCAGGGTAGTGGTTAGAGCGTTGGACTAGTAACCGGAAGGTTGCGAGTTCAAACCCCCGAGCTGACAAGGTACAAATCTGTCGTTCTGCCCCTGAACAGGCAGTTAACCCACTGTTCCTAGGCAGTCATTGAAAATAAGAATTTGTTCTTAACTGACTTGCCAAGTTAAATAAAGGTTAAAAAAAAAAAAAAATTGTTGCAGATACCGTACTCATACCAGACTGAATTGAATAAAACATTTTTTTAAGTGCCCCCAAATATGGGGACTTTTTATATTTAAGAGGTTTTTAAGAGAACTACAGGATCTGTTTGGAAAGCATGTGGTATGATAAGGAACTGTATATTCCACTGCTGTAATTATATGTTTTGTTTAGGCATAGGGTTTGAAATGAATAAAGGTTTGGTTTAGAAAGGAGGGTTAGAGTTTTACCACCGTCCTCCGTCATTCATTCTGCCAGTTAAATATGCACTGTCTATGTGACAATAAGGCACAAGATGTTGTGCTATAGTGCAGACAGTTAAATATGGACTGTCTATGTGACAATAAGGCACAAGATGTTGTGCTATAGTGCAGACAGTTAAATATGCACTGTCTATGTGACAATAAACTACAAGATGTTGTGCTATAGTGCAGACAGTTAAATATGGACTGTCTATGTGACAATAAACTACAAGATGCTGTGCTATAGTGCAGACAGTTAAATATGGACTGTCTATGTGACAATAAACTACAAGATGCTGTGCTATAGTGCAGACAGTTAAATATGGACTGTCTATGTGACAATAAACTACAAGATGCTGTGCTATAGTGCAGACAGTTAAATATGGACTGTCTATGTGACAATAAACTACAAGATGCTGTGCTATAGTGCAGACAGTTAAATATGGACTGTCTATGTGACAATAAACTACAAGATGCTGTGCTATAGTGCAGACAGTTAAATATGGACTGTCTATGTGACAATAAACTACAAGATGCTGTGCTATAGTGCAGACAGTTAAATATGGACTGTCTATGTGACAATAAGGCACAAGATGCTGTGCTATAGTGCCGACAGTTAAATATGCACTGTCTATGTGACAATAAGGCACAAGATGTTGTGCTATAGTGCAGACAGTTAAATATGGACTGTCTATGTGACAATAAGGCACAAGATGTTGTGCTATAGTGCAGACAGTTAAATATGGACTGTCTATGTGACAATAAGGCACAAGATGTTGTGCTATAGTGCAGACAGTTAAATATGCACTGTCTATGTGACAATAAACTACAAGATGTTGTGCTATAGTGCAGACAGTTAAATATGCACTGTCTATGTGACAATAAGGCACAAGATGCTGTGCTATAGTGCAGACAGTCAAAGTTAAAGGGCATCTGCAGTTGACACGGTAACAAAGCAGTCAGTTGCAGATTGTCCCTTTTTAAAGGGTTTTTTGTGTGTTATCTATAGTACATATTCTGCAGTCAGTGTCAGTGCTATTTTCTCTCTCTCTCTCTCTCTGTGTGTGTGTGTGTGTGTGTGTGTGTGTGTGTGTGTGTGTGTGTGTGTGTGTGTGTGTGTGTGTGTGTGTGTGTGTGTGTGTGTGTGTGTGTGTGTTTGGGTAGATCCCAGACTCCATCATCTCCAGGGGTGTCCAGGTCCTCCCCAGAGACACAGGCTCTCTGAGCACCACGCCCTCTGAGTCGCCCCGCGCCCAGGCCACCTCACGGCTCTCTACCGCCTCCTGCCCCACGCCCAAAGTAAGGCCACACACACACACACACAGACAGCATTTTTCTGCAGCAGTGTTTTCTTCAGTGTCTATCATCACTGTGCTATGACAAACCAAAGTGTGTGCTTGTGTGTGGAGGAGAACCTGCTGTGGCTAGTATGGTAACCGTTGTGTGTGGAGGAGAACCTGCTGTGGCTAGTATGGTAACGGTTGTGTGTGGAGGAGTACCTGCTGTGGCTAGTATGGTAGCGGTTGTGTGTGGAGGAGAACCTGCTCTGGCTAGTATGGTAGCGGTTGTGTGTTTTATGCTTGTTTGCTTGGGTCAAGTTGGTAACCCTTTTGAATGGAAATATATTGAATAGACCCAGCACTAGCTCTCTCTCACACACACACACACAGACCCTTCACCATCCCCTGCCTAAGTTAACCCACTCCAGTCTCTCCTGCAGGTCTAACATTCAGAGATGCAGTCTGTCTCTCTCTCGTTCTCTCTCTTTCTCTAGTTCTCTTTCTCAATTCAATTTTCAATTTCAATTCAAGGGCTATCTCTCTACCTCTATTTATCTCTCTATCTGTCACAATCTCTCTCCCTCTCTATTTCTCTCTACCTCTATTTCTCCCTCTCTCTCTATTTCTCTCTCTTTCTCTCTCTCTCTATTTCTCTCTATATATCGCTCTCTCTCGCTCCCTCTATTTCTCTCTGTATCTCTCTCTCCCTATATTCTGACAACACAGCTCTTAGCTCCCTCAGTAGATGCCTACTGGATAACTTATTTGTATTGCTTTTAATATTTTTAAATGAATTTATCTTATTAACACTTTGTTCTAGCTAGCTATTTGTGTAGGTAGCTATCAAGTAAACGCAATGATAATAGTAAGCTCTCTCTCGCTCCCTCTATTTCTCTCTATATATCGCTCTCTCTCGCTCCCTCTATTTCTCTCTATATATCGCTCTCTCTCGCTCCCTCTATTTCTCTCTATATATCGCTCTCTCTCGCTCCCTCTATTTCTCTCTATATATCGCTCTCTCTCGCTCGCTCTATTTCTCTCTATATATCGCTCTCTCTCGCTCCCTCTATTTCTCTCTATGTATCTCTCTCTCCCTATATTCCTCTATGTATCTCTCTCTATCTAAATCTATCTATCCAATCTCTCACCTCATCTGTCTTGTCTCCTGGGAAAGTGTCATGAGAATAGACCAGAGGTTTCTATGGGAATGGCTGAAGGAGAGCGACCCATATATACACTGGGTATACCAAACATTAGGATCGCACAGTGCAGCCTCAAATCGTCAGGGAATGGACTCTACAAGGTGTTGAAAGTGTTTCCACAGGGATGCTGGCCCATGTTGACTCCAGTGTTTCCAAAAATTGTATCAAGTTGGCTGGATGACCTTTGGGTGGTGGACAATTCTAAATACACACTGGAAACTGTTGAGCGTGAAACGTCCAGCAACGTTGCAGTTCTTGACGAAACTGATGAGCCTGGCACCTACTCGTTAAACCTCGTTAAAAGGAACTTAAATATTTTGTCTAGCCAATTCACCCTCTGAACGGCACACATACACAATCCATGTCTCAAGTGTCTCAAGGCTTAAACATCCATCTGTCCCCTCCCCTTCATCTTCACTGATTGAAGTGGATTTAACCGGTGACATCACTAAGGGATCATAGCTTTCACCTGGTCTGTCTGTCATGGAATGAGCAGGTGCCTTTAATGTTTGTTTTGCATACTCAGTCTATATATACAGTGTACATAGATCTGCTACTGCAGCTTTACAGGTTCAGTCAGTCTGTCCATGTGCCACGTGGGTCTTTATATACTGGTGTCTTAGAATGGTACACTGTGGAGACCTGCGGATGAATATACCGTGAGAAGTGACTCAATGTCTGTGTTTTTAATTTACAATGAATGTACAAAGTTTTGTTGGTGTCATAAGCAGATGCGTACTTAGAATCATCTCAGTTTTCATTGTTGCTATGTTGCTTAGCAACAATGAAAACTGAGATGATTCTATGTCCAAAAGTTCCAAGAAGATTGACTCCACGTACTTACAGTAACCTGGGGTTGTTGTTGATTCTAGAGTATAGAGTCTTGTTCTCTGTATGTAAGGACGTAGAGTCTAGAGAACTGTGCTCCTATCCTCTTCAGTGGTGTTATTGTATAACTTGTGTTCTATATGTTCTGTATAGAGGACGTGTAATGTGAGGAGTAGCCATGGTGCTGCTGTCTCTATGTTACTAGTACCACTGCAGTACGAGGCCTAGTACTCTACATCACTAAACTAAAGCCCTTTTGTTAATGACCCAGTTTGAGTTGCTGCCTCTGTCAGGAGTTTCTTTATCCCCCACATGAGTCAGCACGACTGTGTGTGTGTGTGTGTGTGTGTGTGTGTGTGTGTGTGTGTGTGTGTGTGTGTGTGTGTGTGTGTGTGTGTGTGTGTGTGTGTGTGTGTGTGTGTGTGTGTGTGTGTGTGGCGCCTCTCACCACATGTTCTCACAAGTCTTAATTTGAAGCGGAAATACCCTCTGCTGCTCTGCCTCCAGACCAGACACACACACACCAAAGAGAGAGGCACCCAGACGCACAGCTCCAATGTCCAAAGCTGTCTGTCTACACAGCCCAGGAGCAGACACACACACACACACACACACACACACACACACAAACTTTCAATGTACGCATGCACACACAAATAACACAACATGAAAATGAACACAGACAGACACACACAGACTGTCTCACTGCTACCAGGCACACTACTACCAGGCACACTGCTACCAGGCACACACTGCTGCCAGGCACACACAGCCAGGCACACTGCTACCAGGCACCAGGCACACACTGCTGCCAGGCACACACTGCTACCAGGCACACTGCTACCAGGCAGGCACACTGCTACCAGGCACACTGCTACCAGGCACACTGCTGCCAGGCACACACTGCTGCCAGGCACACTGCTACCAGGCACACACTGCTGACCAGGCACACTGCTACCAGGCACACACTGCCAGGCACACTGCTACCAGGCACACTGCTACCAGGCACACTGCTACCAGGCACACACTGCTGACACCAGCTACCAGGCACACTGCTACCAGGCACACACTGCTGACAGGCACACTGCTACCAGGCACACAGGCTACCAGGCACACACTGCTGACAGGCACACCAGGCACACACTGCTGACAGGCACACTGCTACCAGGGCAGGCACACACTGCTACCAGGCACACACTGCTGACAGGCACACTGCTACCAGGCACACTGCTCAATCACAAACTCCACACATACAAACATAGTGAAACAAACATATGCAGTCAAACCAGCACTCAGATCTGCAAACACTACACATCCTTTCTCACAGGCACAGAGTAACACACACTCTGACTGTGATGCTGGTGTAGTTGTACCCTTCCACTCTAGTGAGCATGTAGTGCAGTTACATAGTGGTTGAGTTTGGATTAATGAAGCATGTGTGTGTGTGTGTGTGGAGGCGGGGTCTGTTTGACCCTGATCTCTGGCTCTCTCTTTCTCTCTCTCTTCCTCTCTGTCTCTTTCTCTTTCTTTCTTTTTCAATCCCTCTGTGTCGCTGTTCTCTCTTTTTCTCTCTCTATACATGTCTCTCTGTCTCTCACTCTCTGTCTCTGTCTCGCCTAGAAGGCCAGCATCCCGGAGTCGCCTCTTCACTGTTGACGTTGAGACTGGTGTTTTGCGGGTACTATTTAATGAAGCTGCCAGTTGAGGACTTATGAGGCGTCTGTTTCTCAAGCTAGACACTCTAATATACTTGTCTTCTTGCTCAGTTGTGCACCGGGGCCTCCCACTCCTCTTTCTATTCTTGTTAGAGCCAGTTTGCGCTGTTCTGTGAAGGGAGTAGTACACAACGTTGTACGAGATCTACGGTTTCTTGTCAATTTCTCACATGGAATAGCCTTCATTTCTCAGAACAAGAAAAGACTGATGAGTTTCAGAAGAAAGGTATTTGTTTCTGGCCATTTTGAGCCTGTAATCTAACCCACAAATGCTGATGCTCCAGATATTCAAATAGTCTAAAAAAGGACTGTTTTATTGCTTCTTTAATCAGAACAACAGATTTCAGCTGTGCTAACAGAATTGCAAAAGGGTCAATTAGCCTTATAAAATTCTAAATTTGGATTAGCTAACACAACCTGCCATTGCATCGAGTGATGGTTGCTGATAAAGGGCCTCTGTAGATATTCCATAAAAAATCTGTCGTTTCCAGCTACAATAGTCATTTACAACATTAACAATATCTACACTGTATTTCTGATCAATTTGATGTTATTTTAATTAAAGAACAAAACATTAGTCCGTTGAGAACAAATTCTTATTTACAATGACAAGGACAAGTGACCCAAAAACTTTTGAACTGTAGTGTATACATTGGGGCAAAACAGTATTTAGTCAGCCACCAATTGTGCAAATTCTCCCACTTAAAAAGATGAGAGAGGCCTATAATTTTCATCATAGGTGCACTTCAACTATGACAGACAAAATTAGAAGAAAAAAATCCAGAAAATGACATTGTAGGATTTTTTATGAATTTATTTGCAAATTATGGTGGAAAATAAGTATTTGGTCACCTACAAACAAGCAAGATTTCTGGCTCTCACAGACATGTAACTTCTTCTTTAAGAGGCTCCTCTGTCCTCCACTCGTTACCTATATTAATGGCACCTGTTTGAACTTGTTATCAGTATAAAAGACACCTGTCCACAACCTCAAACAGTCACACTCCAAACTCCACTATGGCCAAGACCAAAGAGCTATCAAAGGACACAAGAAACAAAATTGTAGACCTGCACCAGGCTGGGAAGACTGAATCTGCAATAGGTAAGCAGCTTGGTCTGATGAAATCAACTGTGGGAGCAATTATTAGGAAATGGAACACATACAAGACCACTGATAATCTCCCTCGATCTGGGGCTCCTCCACACAAGATCTCACCCGTGGGGTCAAAATGATCACAAGAACGGTGAGCAAAAATCCCAGAACCACGCGGGGGGACCTAGTGAATGACCTGCAGAGAGCTGGGACCAAAGTAACAAAGCCTACCATCAGTAACACACTACGCCGCCAGGGACTCAAATCCTGCAGTGCCAGACGTGTCCCCCTGCTTAAGCCAGTACATGTCCAGGCCCGTCTGAAGTTTGCTAGAGAGCATTTGATTGATCCAGAAGAAGATTGGGAGAATGTCATATGGTCAGATGAAACCAAAATATTACTTTTTGGTAAAAACTCAACTCGTCGTGTTTGAAGGACAAAGAATGCTGAGTTGCATCCAAAGAACACCATACCTACTGTGAAGCATGGGGGTGGAAATATCATGCTTTGGGGCTGTTTTTCTGCAAAGGGACCAGGACAACTGATCCGTGTAAAGGAAAGAATGAATGGGGCGGTGTGTTTGGGATCATTGTCATGCTGAAAGACCCAGCCACGTTTCATCTTCAATGCCCTTGCTGGTGGAAGAAGGTTTTCACTCAAAATTTGTGAAATTTTGAGTGAAAACCTTCTTCCACCAGCAAGGGCATTGAAGATGAAACGTGGCTGGGGCTTTCAGCATGACAATGATCCCAAACACACCGCCCGGCCAACGAAGGAGTGGCTTCGTAAGAAGCATTTCAAGGTCCTGGAGTGGCCTAGCCAGTCTCCAGATCTCAACCCCATAGAAAATCTTTGGAGGGAGTTGAAAGTCCGTGTTGCCCAGCAACAGCCCCAAAACATCACTGCTCTAGAGGAGATCTGCATGGAGGAATGGGCCAAAATACCAGCAACAGTGTGTGAAAACCTTGTGAAGACTTACAGAAAACGTTTGACATCTGTCATTGCCAACAAAGGGTATAAGTATTTAGTATTGAGATAAACTTTTGTTATTGACCAAATACTTATTTTCCACCATAATTTGCAAATAAATTCATTAAAAATCCTACTATGTGATTTTCTGGATTTTTTTCTTCTCATTTTGTCTGTCGTAGTTGAAGTGTACCTATGATGAAAATTACAGGCCTCTCATCTTTTTAAGTGGGAGAACTTGCACAATTGGTGGCTGACTAAATACTTTTTGCCCCACTGTATATTTTCTTTAACCTTTATTTAACTAGGCAAGTTCGTTGAGAACAAATTCTTATTTACAATGACGGCCTACTCCAGCCAAACCCAAACCCGGACGACGCTGGGCCGGTGCGCCACCCTATGGGACGGCCGGTTGTGATACAGCCTGGAATCGAACCAGGGTCTGTATTGACACCTCTGGCACTGGGATGCACTGCCTTAGACCCCTTCCCCACTCGGGGACCCCCCTGATAGTGGAGTCGAAGGAGCACGGCAACCAACGATGGTCGCATGTCACAAGCCGTGGAAGCCGAAGACCGCGACCTGCCGCAAAGCAGCCTACACTCCCAACAAGAGGCCTGGAGCAGATACAAACAACAAATAGTGTAGACGCCCTGGAGCTTGATCTCCCTGCACCTTTGTTGCTGGGGTTACCTGTGTCTGCGGCCGCTGTGCCTACTCCTACTCCTTCACCTATGATTTTGAAGTCGACGTCGGCAACCTTCCTTCCCTGCTCTGTATCGAGTGGGGCTTCTCCATCTGTCGGAGGCACCATCCTGTGAAGCGTGGAAGTGGGGCTTCTCCATCTGTCGGAGGCACCATCCTGTGGAGCGTGGGAGTGGGGCTTCTCCATCTGTCGGAGGCACCATCCTGTGAAGCGTGGAAGTGGGGCTTCTCCATCTGTCGGAGGCACCATCCTGTGGAGCGTGGGAGTGGGGCTTCTCCATCTGTCGGAGGCACCATCCTGTGAAGCGTGGGAGTGGGGCTTCTCCATCTGTCGGAGGCACCATCCTGTGAAGCGTGGGAGTGGGGCTTCTCCATCTGTCGGAGGCACCATCCTGTGGAGCGTGGGAGTGGGGCTTCTCCATCTGTCGGAGGCACCATCCTGTGAAGCGTGGGAGTGGGGCTTCTCCATCTGTCGGAGGCACCATCCTGTGAAGCGTGGGAGTGGGGCTTCTCCATCTGTCGGAGGCACCATCCTGTGAAGCGTGGGAGTGGGGCTTCTCCATCTGTCGGAGGCACCATCCTGTGAAGCTTGGGAGTGGGGCTTCCCAATCTGTCGGAGGCACCATCCTGTGAAGCGTGGGAGTGGGGCTTCTCCATCTGTCGGAGGCACCATCCTGTGAAGCGTGGGAATGGGGCTTCTCCATCTGTCGGAGGCACCATCCTGTGGAGCGTGGGAGTGGGGCTTCTCCATCTGTCGGAGGCACCATCCTGTGGAGCGTGGGAGTGGGGCTTCTCCATCTGTCGGAGGCACCATCCTGTGAAGCGTGGGAGTGGGCGGATTTCCTCGTCCTTCTCGCCAGCCGGGATTTCGGGCAAGTCCATGTTAAGATATGTGACTGTACCTGGTGCAAAAACAATGTCCTATTCTGGAGCACGTGTAAATGACATTACTAAGCTGCTCCTGAATGTATTACGCTAGCACATGGACATCGATTCTATCGTAGTCCATGTGGGTTTTAATGACATCAGCTCTGAACAGTTGAAACTGGATTTCAAAGAGCTGATTGACTCTCTCCTAAACACCAATAAAAGTCCCATCATATCTGGCCTTCTGCCATCTCTGAATCGTGGCATTGAACTCTTTAGCAGGATTCTGGCCACGTGATTATTGCAGCTCATTGGGTGTAACTTTTGTTGACAATGTCGATACCTTTTGGAAACAGAACATGTTTTATAAGGAGGATGGGATCCACCCAAATCATTTTGGTTCCTGGATCCTTTCACAGCATTATAAGGTTGTGTTGAGACAATGACTTATCAATGACCCAAGTCCAGCTCAGTTAATCCCTACCATTGTGCCGCTGAGTCATCATTATGCTTTACCAATTGTACATTACACCAGGGGCATCAGTAGACACAATGTAAGTAACCTAATGTATGTCCCTTTAACTGGCCTGAATGCCTCTGCTGATCCTACAGCTATTGTATGCAGTAATCATGTGTCTATGAACCAGAGTTTTACTGTTAGCACTGAGGCGGTGTGCCCTAGTAGGAAGTTCACCCTGTACTAACATAAATAACATAATCATATCTACTTCTGCTAAGCTTCCCAGTAAAGCAATGAAAACAAGCAAGTGCCCCAGAAAAGTCCTCAAAATAGCCCACGTTAACATATGTAGCTTAGGAAACAAGGTTCATGAAATTCATAACTTGTTAGTAACAGATGACATTGATCTCTGAAACTCACTTAAACAAAGCATTTGATGATACAGTGGTAGCAATACAAGGTTCTAACATATACAGAAAAGACAGAAATGCCAGTGGTGGAACAGTCCGTATCTGGATAACATGTGTAAAATGCTTGATAATGTATGTAATATCAACAGTGAGGTATATTTTCTGAGTGATTTAAATATCGACTGACTTTCATCAGGCTGCCCACTCAAGATAAATCTACAAACTGTAACCAATGCATGCAACCTGGTTCAGGTTATTAGTCAACCCACCAGGGTAGTTAAAAACAGCACAGGAATAAAATCTTCAACATGTATTGATCACATCTTTAATAATGCTGCATAAATGTGCTTGAAAGCTGTATCCAAATCCATTGGATGTAGTGATCACAATATAGTAGCAATATCTAGGAAAACCAAAGTTCCAAAAGCTGGGCCTAATATAGTGTATAAGAGGTCATGCAATAAGCTTTGTAGTGATTCCTATGTTGTTGATGTAAATAATATTTACTGGTCTGTGGTGTGTAATGAGGAGCAAACAGACGCTGCACTTGACACATTTATGAAGTTGCTTATTCCAGTTACTAATAAGCATGCACCCATTAAGAAAATTACTGTAAAAACTGTTAAATCCCTGTGGATTGATGTGGAATTTAAAAAAATGTATGGTTGAGAGGGAAGTCTGGCTGCACAACCTATTGGCAAAATGTTCTGCAAATTAAGAAAACATGAAACTGAATAAAAAGAAGAAACTACACTATGAAACAAAGATAAATGACAAAGAATAATAGTATAAAGCTTTGGAGCACCTTCAATTAAATTTTGGGAAAAAAGGCAAACTCAGCTCCATCATTCATTGAATCAGATGGCTCATTCATTACATAATCGACTGAAATTGCCAACTACTTTAATGATTTTTTTTCATTGGCAAGTGTCACGAACACTGGAATAAAAGGACCAAGGCGTAGCGTAGAGCTCCACATGTTTATTTAAATGAAACTCACAGAAAACAATAAAGCGCAAAACGGAACGTGAAGCTGATGTAGTGCTGCTCGCAGGCAACTATACATAGACAAGATCCCACACCAAACAGGTGGGAAAAAGCTGCCTAAATATGATCCCCAATCAGAGACAACGATAGACAGCTTCCTCTGATTGGGAACCAAGCCAACCTAGAAATAAATCAACTAGAATGCCCACCCTAGGCACACCCCAACTTAAACCAAAATAGAGAATAAAGGATCTCTAAGGTCAGAGCATGACAGCAAGATTATCAACAAACGCTATCTCTACACATCCAAGTATATCTGACAAAATTATGAAAGACAAGAATTGTAATTTTGAATTCCGTAAAGTGACTATGGAAGAGGTGAAAAATATATTGTTGTCTGTCGACAATGACAAACCACCGGGGTCTGATAACTTGGATGGAAAATTACTGAGGATAATAGCAGACGATATTGCCACTCCTATTTGCCATATTTTCACTTGAAGCCTACTAGAAAGTGTGTCCCCTCAGGCTTTAAAAAATATAAATATTTCACCTTTATTTAACCAGGCAGGCCAGTTGAGAATAAGTTCTCATTTACAACTGCGATCTGGCCAAGATAAAGCAAAGCAGTGCAACACAAATCAAATCAAAATCAAATCAAATCAAATTTATTTATACAGCCCTTCGTACATCAGCTGATATCTCAAAGTGCTGTACAGAAACCCAGCCTAAAACCCCAAACAGCAAGCAATGCAGGTGTAGAAGCACGGTGGCTAGGAAAAACTCCCTAGAAAGGCCAAAACCTAGGAAGAAACCTAGAGAGGAACCAGGCTATTTGGGGTGGCCAGTCCTCTTCTGGCTGTGCCGGGTGGAGATTATAACAGAACATGGCCAAGATGTTCAAATGTTCATAAATGACCAGCATGGTCGAATAATAACAAGGCAGAACAGTTGAAACTGGAGCAGCAGCACGGCCAGGTGGATTGGGGACAGCAAGGAGTCATCATGTCAGGTAGTCCTGGGGCATGGTCCTAGGGCTCAGGTCCTCCGAGAGAGAGAGAGAGAGAGAAAGAGAGAATTAGAGAACGCACACTTAGATTCACACAGGACACCGAATAGGACAGGAGAGGTACTCCAGATATAACAAACTGACCCTAGCCCCCCGACACATTAACTACTGCAGCATAAATACTGGAGGCTGAGACAGGAGGGGTCAGGAGACACTGTGGCCCCATCCGAGGACACCCCCAGACAGGGCCAAACAGGAAGGATATAACCCCACCCACTTTGCCAAAGCACAGCCCCCACACCACTAGAGGGATATCTTCAACCACCAACTTACCATCCTGAGACAAGGCTGAGTATAGCCCACAAAGAACTCCGCCATGGCACACCCCAAGGGGGGGCGCCATCCCAGACAGGATGACCACATCAGTGAATCAACCCACTCAGGTGACGCACCCCTTCCAGGGACAGCAAGAGAGAGCCCCAGTAAGCCAGTGACTAAGCCCCTGTAATAGGGTTAGAGGCAGAGAATCCCATTGGGAAGAGGGGAACCGGCCAGGCAGAGACAGCAAGGGCGGTTCGTTGCTCCAGAGCCTTTCCGTTCACCTTCCCACTCCTGGGCCAGACTACACTCAATCAGATGACCCAATGAAGAGATAAGTCTTCAGTAAGGACTTAAAGGTTGAGACCGAGTTTGCGTCTCTGACATGGGTAGGCAGACCGTTCCATAAAAATGGAGCTCTATAGGAGAAAGCCCTGCCTCCAGCTGTTTGCTTAGAAATTCTAGGGACAATTAGGAGGCCTGCGTCTTGTGACCGTAGCGTACGTGTAGGTATGTACGGCAGGACCAAATCAGAGAGATAGGTAGGAGCAAGCCCATGTAATGCTTTGTAGGTTAGCAGTAAAACCTTGAAATCAGCCCTTGCTTTGACAGGAAGCCAGTGTAGAGAGGCTAGCACTGGAGTAATATGATCAAAAAAAATTTGAACACAAACAACACAAAGTTACACATGGGATAAACAAACATACAGTCAATAAAGCATTAGAAAAATCTATGTACAGTGTGTGTTAATGTAGTAAGATTAAGGGAGGTAAGGCAATAAATAGGCTATAGTGGCAAAATAATTACAATTTAGCATTAACACTGGAGTGATAGATGTGCAGAAGATGAATGTGCAAGTAGAGATACTGGGGGTGCAAAGGAGCAAATAAATAACAATATGGGGATGAGGTAGTTGGGTGGGCTATTTACAGATGGGCTGTGTACAGGTGCAATGATCTGTAAGCTGCTGCTTAAAGTTAGTGAGGGAGATATAAGTCTCTAGCTTCAGTGATTTTTGCAATTTATTCCAGTCATTGGCAGCAGAAAACTGGAAGGAAAGGTGACCAAAGGAGGAGTTGGCTTTGGGGATGACCAGTGAAATATACCTGCTGGAGCGCGTACTACGGGTTTGTGCTGCTATGGTGACCAGTGAGCTGAGATAAGGCAGGGCTTTACCTACCAAAGACTTATAAATGACCTGGAGCCAGTGGGTTTGGGGACGAATATGAAGCGAGGGCCAGCCAATGAGAGCATACAGGTCGCAGTGGTGGGTAGTATATGGGGCTTTGGTGACAAAACGGATGGCACTGTGATAGACTACATCCAATTTGCTGAGTAGAGTGTTGGAGGCTATTTTGTAAATGACATCGCTGAAGTCCAGGATCGGCAGGATAGTCCGTTTTACGGGGGTATGTTTGGCAGCATGAGTGAAGGATGCTTTGTTGTGAAATAGGAAGCCGATTCTAGATTTAATTTTGGATTGGAGATGCTTAATGTGAGTCTGGAAGGAGAGTTTCGCTACCTAAGGATAGCAAAGCCCCCTTTACTGGCTCAAATAGCCGACCAATCAGCCGGTTGCCAAAGCTTAGTAGTTTTTGAAAAAATTGTGTTTGACCAGATTCAATGTTATTTTACTGTAAACAAATTGACAACAGACTTTCAGCACTCATATAGGGAAGGACATTCAACAAGCTCAGCACTTCCACAAATGACTGATGATTGGCTGAGAGAAATTGGTGATAAAAAGATTGGGGTGGCTGTTTTGTTAGACTTCAGTGTGGCTTTTGACATTATTGATCATAGTCTGCTGCTGGAAAAACGTATGTGTTATGGCTTTACATCCCCTGCTATATTGTGGATTAAGAGTTACGTACATGTCTAACAGAACACAGAGGGTGTTCTTTAATGGAAGCCTCTTCAACATAATCCATGTAGAATCAGGAATTCTCCAGGGCAGCTGTCTAGGCTCCTTACTTTTCAAGCTTTACTACCAACATATTAGTTGAGTAAAGTCAGTGCTTTGAGAAAAGTCAGTGTGTCTATGTATGTGGATGACTCAACACTATATACACATCAGCTACTACAGCAACTGAAATTAGTTTCAGAATGGGTGGCAAGGAATACATTATTAGTCCTAAATATTTCAAAAACTTAAAGCATTGTATTTGGGACAAATCATTCACTAAACCCAAAACCCCAACTAAGTCTTGTAATTAATAATGTGGAAATTGAGCAAGTTGACGTGACTAAACTGCTTGGAGTAACCCTGGATTGTAAACTGTCATGGTCAAAACATTTTGATACAACAGTAGCTAAGATGGAGAGAAGTCTGTCCATATTAAAGCACTACTCTGCCTTCTTAACAGCACTACCAACAAGGCAGCTCCTACAGGCTCTAGTTTCACACCTAGACTCCTGATCAGTTGTTTGATCAGGTGCCACAAAAAAGGACTTAGGAAAATTGCAATTGGCTCAGAACAGGGCAGCACGGCTGGACCTTGAATGTACACAGAGCGCAAACATTAATCATATGCATGTCAATCTCTCCTGGCTCAAAGTAGAGGAGAGATTGACTTCATCACTGCTTGTATTTGTGAGAGGTATTGACATGTTGAATGCACCGAGCTGTCTGTTTAAACAACTAGCACACAGGTCTGACACCCATGCATACGCCACAAGACATACCACCAGAGGTCTCTTCACAATCCCAAAGTCCAGAACAGACCATGGGAGGCACACAGTACTACATAGAGTCATGACTACATGGAACTCTATTCCACATCAAGTAAGTAGAATCAGATTTAAAAAACGGATAGAAATACACCTTATGGAACAGTGGAGACTGTGAAGTAACACAGACATAGGCACAGACACATGCATAGACACACATGATAACATACACACTATACACACACGTACACATGGATTTTGTGTTGTAGATATGTGGTAGTGGGGTATGGGCCTGAGGGAACACACTTAGTGTGTCGTGAGTTCTGTAATGAAAGTATTGTAATGTTTTTAAAATGGTATTAACTGCCTTCATTCCTGCCTTGGCAGCAGCTGAGGGGATCCATAATAAATACAAATGTATACCATTGGAGCCAAGGCAAGACGTCTCTCCTCCTCCTTCACTGGAATATGTAAAGTGAATCACTCTGAGAAGACTGTTATAAACAAATCACCGCCTTGAGCCCTTGACCTCTATCTCCATCCCCCTTAGAAGAGATATGGCCAAGGGAAGGGTGTAGCTCAGGCAAGCGCATACACACGCACATGCACACATGCACACATTCACACGCACACACGCACATGCACACATTCACACATGCACACACGCACATTCACACATGCACACACGCACATTCACACACATGCACACATGCACACATTCACACGCACATGCACACATGCACACACGCGCACAGGCACATGCACACACGCACATGCACACACGCACATCCACACACGCACATTTACACATGCACACACGCACATTCACACACGCACACACGTACATGCACACATGCACACACGCACACATTCACACATGCACACACGCACACATGCACACACGCACATGCACACACACACATGCACACATTCACACATGCACACACGCACATACACACGTGCACACGCACACATGCACACGCACACATGCACACACGCGCACAGGCACATGCACACACGCACATGCACACACGCACATGCACACACGCACATTTACACATGCACACACGCACATTCACACACGCACACACGCACATACACACACGCACATGCACACATGCACACACGCACATGCACACATTCACACATGCACACACGCACACACGCACATTCACACATGCACACACGCACATTCACACATGCACACACGCACATTCACACATGCACACACGCACATGCACACACGCACATGCACACATGCACACACGCACACACGCGCACAGGCACATGCACACACGCACATGCACACATGCACACACACACATGCGCACACGCACATGCACACATGCACACACGCACATGCACACGCGCACATGCACACATGCACACACGCACACGCACATGCACACACGCACATGCACACATGCACACACACACATGCGTACACGCACATGCACACATGCACACACGCACATGCACACACGCACATGCACACACGCACATGCACACATGCACACACGCACATGCACACACGCACATGCACACCTACACACTTATACATTCTGTATGCACACACATTCACACGCGCACATGCACACATGCACACATTCACACATACACGCTTATACACTTATACATTCTGTATGCACACACAACACACACACTGTTAGCACACGGTGCGGCAGGTAGCCTAGTGGTTAGACTGTTGGACTCGTAACCTGAAGGTTGCAAGATCGAATCCCCGAGCTGACAAGGTAAAAATCTGTCATTCTACAACCACTGTTCCTAGGCCGGTCATTTTTTTACATTTGAAACACACACATAACACTGTATACACATTCATGCATATACATGCACATTGTCCAATGCGATCTCTACAGTGTTGTTGGGAGGACATCACTAGCATCACTCGGACTCAAACACATTCTTATTTATAAGGCCATTTCAGGAAAACTGCTTCTCTTCTAGATAGAAATGGAAACACATTCAAGCTCCGATCGCAATCTTGTTTCATGCTAACAGTCCCAAACATGGAAAACGGTCCTTCTGTTACTCAGCCCCCTGGTGTTTGGAATTCCCTCCAAGCCAACCTACAACCCCAGGACCTGGTGTCCCTGGAGGAGGTCAAAGGACAAATAGATGAACAGGTTGTTGAGACATGTTGCTGTTTCTAGTTGTCACCCGATGTCACTAGTTTGTGTTTCCTTATGTAAGGAAGCATATTGTTTTTACTTCACACACATACACACACTCTCTATTTGTTTGCTGTTGTCTTTGTGCGGGTGTCTTCTGTCTGTGTTGTCCGTTTGGCGTACATTGTTGTTGTTTTTGTCATCCCAGCTCCCGTCACCACAGGAGTCTTTTTGCCAGGCCATCATTGTAATAAGAATTAGTTCTTATTGGTTAAATAAAAATATGCTGTATTCACACACATCCACACACACATCACACACATCACACACACATCCCACACACATCCACACACACATGCATACACATCCACACACATCCCACACACATCACACACACACACATCACACACACATCACACACACATCACACACACATCCACACACACATGCATACACATCCACACACATCCCACACACATCACACACACATCCCACACACATCCACACACACATGCATACACATCCACACACATCCCACACACATCACACACACATCACACACACATCCACACACATCACACACACATCACACACACACACATCCACACACATCACAAACACACATCCACACACACATCCACACACATCTGCACACATCACACACACATCCACACATACACATCACACACATCACACACATCCACACACATCACACACATCACACATACATCACACACACACACATCCACACACACATCCACACACATCACACACATCCACACACATCACACATACATCACACACACACACATCCACACACACATCCACACACATCCATACACATCACACACACATCCATACACATCCACACACATCCATACATATCAGTCATAGTAGGCTAGATCAGCGTCCTTCCTAGTATGTAACACACTGTACGTAGCCACTCTACGTAGCCTTGAACAGCACTTCACTGTACTGGGTGTTGCTACGTTGCCTTGAAAAGCGCTTCACTCTACTGTGGTCGTTGCTACATAGCCTTGAATAGCACTTCACTGTACTGGGTGTTGCTACGTAGCCTTGAACAGCACTTCACTGTACTGGGTGTTGCTACGTAGCCTTGAACAGCACTTCACTGTACTGGGTGTTGCTATGTAGCCTTGAACAGCACTTCACTGTACTGGGTGTTGCTACGTAGCCTTGAACAGCACTTCACTGTACTGGGTGTTGCTACGTAGCCTTGAACAGCACTTCACTGTACTGGGTGTTGCTACGTAACCTTGAACAGCACTTCACTGTACTGGGTGTTGCTACGTAGCCTTGAATAGCACTTCACTGTACTGGGTGTTGCTACGTAGCCTTGAGCAGCACTTCACTGTACTGGGTGTTGCTACGTAGCCTTGAATAGCACTTCACTGTACTGGGTGTTGCTACGTAGCCTTGAGCAGCACTTCACTGTACTGGGTGTTGCTACGTAGCCTTGAACAGCACTTCACTGTACTAGGTGTTGCTATGTTGCCTTGAAAAGCACTTCACTCTACTGTGGTCGTTGCTACGTAGCCTTGAATAGCACTTCACTGTACTGGGTGTTGCTACATAGCCTTGAACAGCACTTCACTGTACTGGGTGTTGCTACGTAGCCTTGAACAGCACTTCACTCTACTGCAGTCGTTGCTATGTAGCCTTGAACAGCGATACACTGTCCGTACAGTAGTGTCTGTAGGATAGATCTCTCTCTATGTTGTGGGTGTAGTCCAATGATTGCGGTCGTTGCTACAGTGGCTGTGTAAAGTGGATAAGTCTGTCCAGTATAATATCTGTCTGCGTATGCCGGTGATCCTTTCTAGCTCAGTTGCTCAGCAGAAGCTCAAACAGGAATTTCCCATGACGCCCCCCATAGAGAAATGGTCTTCCGAATCGGAGGCTTTGCTACAGGACTGCTTTGCTAGCACTGACTGGAATATGTTCCTGGACTCCTTTGATAGTGTCGACGAGCTAACCACCTCTGTCACCTGCTTCATTAAGAAATGCATCGCCGACGTTGTCCCCAACAGTTAAGGTTCGCTGCTTCCCCAATCAAAAGCCCTGGATTCACACTGAGGTTGGCGCTAGGGCTACAGTCCATTACCGGTTAGACCCAGCCGTGACCTGCCCAATGATGCCTCTCTACCAGACCAATTCAATGCATTTTATGCATGCTTCGACAAAAAACAACACCAAGCTGTGCATAAGGGCCCCCACCAACCCAGAGGACTGGATGATCTCGCTCTCCGAAACCGACATGAGTAAGGTTTTTGAATCAGGCCAACGCTCGCATGGCCGCGGAGTGTTCTCAGAGCACGCACAGAACAGCTTGCAGGCATATTTACGGTTAATTTCATCCTTTCCTTGTTCCAGTCTGTAATCCCCACGTCTCAAGCTAACCACCATCATTCCTATTCCCAAGAACTCTGAGGCTACCTGCCACAATGACTACCGCCCTGTAGAACTTACATCTGTAATCATGAAGCTTAGAAAGGCTGGTTATGGCACACATCAACTCCATCATCCCAGACACCTTAGACCAGTGGTCACCAACCAGTCAATCTTCAAGGCATTCCTAGTCGATCACCAAACATTTCTGTAGAAAAGCCAATGATCAAAGCTTGCTCTGCTTTTATTTGTATTTGTTGCTGTTGGCGGTAGGTGCAGTTAATTCAGAATCCCTGCGAATCGGGGAAGCGAGGTGTTCATATTTTCAACCATTTCATTTGTCTAAAAAGACAAACTCCTCCCCAGTGGACCTGGAGAACTCTAGCTAAATTGAGTTTGCCTACTGCTGGCCAATCGCATAGCTCAAATCACCGTGCCTACGAGCTTTCACGACCCCAGCCACAGTAAAGTTTCATTCTAGCCTACGTAATATTTCATTATTTTTTAAAACCAAGACTACAGAGAGACTGTCCAAGAATACAGCAAAGAGCTGATGTTTTAAAAAGTGAGTTCATGTTTAAGTTAATTTTAGCACTGTCAACACTGTTTTTATTCAAATCTATTACAAAACATAAAAGGCGATTTCCCCCTACTTCCACTCGCTCTGCAGCTGCAATGAATGAGTAGCTATGTGTATGGATAGCCCTGCATTTGTATTATTATAAGCTTTGTATCTTTTAATATTGAGGAAAATATAACTTTCTCTGGTTGTAGGAACAACATGAGTTTGTGCATGAGGCAGATGCGGTGTGACTCGAGTTGCACCATCAGGTGGAAGACTGTGTCCCCTCTCTCTGGTCAGTCTCACCAGAGGAAAGGAAGGAGAGAGCAGGTGGAAGACTGTGTCCCCTCTCTCTGGTCAGTCTCACCAGAGGAAAGGAAGGAGAGAGCAGGTGGAAGACTGTGTCCCCTCTCTCTGGTCAGTCTGGTCAGTCTCAGAGGAAAGGAAGGAGAGAGCAGGTGGAAGACTGTGTTCCCTCTCTCTGGTCAGTCTCACCAAAGGAAAGGAAGGAGAGAGCAGGTGGAAGACTGTGTCCCCTCTCTCTGGTCAGTCTCAGTCTCATCGGAGGAAAGGAAGGAGAGAGCAGGTGGAAGACTGTGTCCCTCTCTCTGGTCAGGTCTGTGTCCCTCTCTCTGGTCAGTCTCAGCAGAGGAAAGGAAGGAGAGAGCAGGTGGAAGACTGTGTCCCCTCTCTCTGGTCAGTCTCACCTCTCTCTGGTCAGTCTCATCGGAGGAAAGGAAGGAGAGAGCAGGTGGAAGACTGTGTTCCCTCTCTCTGGTCCGTCTCACCAGAGGAAAGGAAGGAGAGAGCAGGTGGAAGACTGTGTCTCCTCTCTCTGGTCAGTCTCACCAGAGGAAAGGAAGGAGAGAGCAGGTGGAAGACTGTGTCTCCTCTCTCTGGTCCGTCTCACCAGAGGAAAGGAAGGAGAGAGCAGGTGGAAGACTGTGTTCCCTCTCTCTGGTCCGTCTCACCAGAGGAAAGGAAGGAGAGAGCAGGTGGAAGACTGTGTCCCTCTCTCTGGTCAGTCTCACCAGAGGAAAGGAAGGAGAGAGCAGGTGGAAGACTGTGTCCCCTCTCTCTGGTCCGTCTCACCAGAGGAAAGGAAGGAGAGAGCAGGTGGAAGACTGTGTCCCCTCTCTCTGGTCCGTCTCACCAGAGGAAAGGAAGGAGAGAGCAGGTGGAAGACTGGTGTCTCCCTCTCTCTGGTCAGTCTCATCGGAGGAAGGAAGGAGAGGGCAGGTGGAAGACAGGTGGAAGTGTGTCTCCTCTCTGGTCAGTCTCACTGTGTCTCCTCTCTCTGGTCAGTCTCACCAGAGGAAAGGAAGGAGAGAGCAGGTGGAAGACTGTGTCCCCTCTCTCTGGTCCGTCTCACCAGAGGAAAGGAAGGAGAGAGCAGGTGGAAGACTGTGTCCCCTCTCTCTGGTCAGTCTCACCGGAGGAAAGGAAGGAGAGAGCAGGTGGAAGACTGTGTCCCCTCTCTCTGGTCAGTCTCACCTCTCTCTGGTCAGTCTCACCGGAGGAAAGGAAGGAGAGAGCAGGTGGAAGACTGTGTCCCCTCTCTCTGGTCAGTCTCACCTCTCTCTGGTCAGTCTCACCGGAGGAAAGGAAGGAGAGAGCAGGTGGAAGACTGTGTCCCCTCTCTCTGGTCAGTCTCACCAGAGGAAAGGAAGGAGAGAGCAGGTGGAAGACTGTGTTCCCTCTCTCTGGTCAGTCTCACCAGAGGAAAGGAAGGAGAGAGCAGGTGGAAGACTGTGTCTCCTCTCTCTGGTCAGTCTCACCGGAGGAAAGGAAGGAGAGAGCAGGTGGAAGACTGTGTCCCCTCTCTCTGGTCAGTCTCACCAGAGGAAAGGAAGGAGAGAGCAGGTGGAAGACTGTGTCCCCTCTCTCTGGTCAGTCTCACCAGAGGAAAGGAAGGAGAGAGCAGGTGGAAGACTGTGTTCCCTCTCTCTGGTCAGTCTCACCTCTCTCTGGTCAGTCTCACCGGAGGAAAGGAAGGAGAGAGCAGGTGGAAGACTGTGTCCCCTCTCTCTGGTCAGTCTCACCGGAGGAAAGGAAGGAGAGAGCAGGTGGAAGACTGTGTCCCCTCTCTCTGGTCAGTCTCACCAGAGGAAAGGAAGGAGAGAGCAGGTGGAAGACTGTGTCCCCTCTCTCTGGTCAGTCTCACCAGAGGAAAGGAAGGAGAGAGCAGGTGGAAGACTGTGTCCCCTCTCTCTGGTCAGTCTCATCGGAGGAAAGGAAGGAGAGAGCAGGTGGAAGACTGTGTCCCCTCTCTCTGGTCAGTCTCACCGGAGGAAAGGAAGGAGAGAGCAGGTGGAAGACTGTGTCCCCTCTCTCTGGTCAGTCTCACCAGAGGAAAGGAAGGAGAGAGCAGGTGGAAGACTGTGTCCCCTCTCTCTGGTCAGTCTCACCAAAGGAAAGGAAGGAGAGAGCAGGGACCATCAGCAACAAACTCGCTGCTGTCTCCATTACTCCACTGAGAGTAATGCCATGTTGAAAACAACTCGTAAATCTCTGACTTCTGACTTCAGTCCATTCAAGACAACTGGGAACTCTGAGGAAATCCAACTCGGAATTCCAACTCGGAAACTCTGGCATCTTTCTAGAATTCTGTCTTTCTGACCTGAAGATCACTGATATCATGATTTGACCTCATTATTTGTTTTGTTCCCAGTTGTCTTGAAAGCAACATAAAAGTCAGATGCAGGTACCATCAGTTCAGTAAATTAAACATTTAATTCCTATGAAGTGTTGAATGTAATGTATATAGTACATTATTGTCCGTCCTTGGTTGGTGAGCTGTGATGACGAGACTAAAAGCTTCTCTTTTGTCTCGGCTGGGTGATTGCCCAGCGGTCTGTTTGGTTCGGCGTCCCAGCGGTCTGTTTGGCTCGGCGTCCCAGCGGTCTGTTTGGCTCGGCGTCCCAGCGGTCTGTTTGGCTCGGAGTCCCAGCGGTCTTTTTGGCTCAGAGTCCCGCTCGGAGTCCCAGCGGTCCCAGTCCCAGCGGTCTGTTTGGCTCGGCGTCCCAGCGGTCTGTTAGGCGTCCCAGCGGTATGTTTGGCTCGGAGTCCCAGCGGTCTTTTGCTCAGAGTCCCGCTCGGAGTCCCAGCGGTCTGTTTGGCTCGGCGTCCCAGCGGTCTGTTTGGCTCGGAGTCCCAGCGGTCTTTTTGGCTCAGAGACCCGCTCGGAGTCCCAGCGGTCTGTTTGGCTCGGAGTCCCAGCGGTCTGTTTGGCTCGGAGTCCCAGCGGTCTGTTTGGCTCGGCGTCCCAGCGGCCTGTTAGGCTCGGAGTCCCAGCGGTCTGTTAGGCTCGGAGTCCGGCGCTCGAGTCCCGTTAGCGGTCTGTTTTCGGCGGCGGTCTGTTTGGCTCGGAGTCCCAGCGGTCTTTTGGCTCAGAGAGTCCCGCTCGGAGTCCCAGCGGTCTTTTTGGCTCAGAGTCCCGCTCGGAGTCCCAGCGGTCTGTTTGGCTCGGCATCCCGCTCGGAGTCCCAGCGGTCTGTTTGGCTCGGAGTCCCAGCGGTCTGTTAGGCTCGGAGTCCCAGCGGTCTGTTGGCTCGGAGTCCCAGCGGTCTGTTTGGCTCGGCGTCCCGGAGTCCCAGCGGTCTGTTTGGCTCGGCGTCCCAGCGGTCTGTTAGGCTCGGAGTCCCAGCGGTCTGTTAGGCTCGGAGTCCCAGCGGTCTGTTTGGCTCGGCGTCCCAGCGGTCTGTTTGGCTCGGAGTCCCAGCGGTCTGTTTGGCTCGGAGTCCCAGCGGTCTGTTTGGCTCAGAGTCCCAGCGGTCTGTTTGGCTCGGAGTCCCAGTAGAGTGCCAAGTCTAGGTCCAAAAGGTTCCTTCACAGCTTCTACCCCCAAGCCATAAGACTGCTGAACAATTCATCAAATGGCTACCCGGACTATTTGCATTGACCCCCCCACCCCCATTTTATTCCCTGTATATAGCCTCGTTATTGTTATTTTATTGTGGCTCTTTAATTTTTTACTTAAGTTATTTTAGTCAATATTTTTTCATAACTCTTATTTTTTTTAAACTGCATTGTTGGTTAAGGGCTTGTAAGTAAGCATTTCATGGTAAGGTGGTAACCTGTGGTATTCGGAGCATGTGACAAATAACATTTGAGTTGAATTTTGATTGATTTGATTTGAAGTCACCATCACATCCACTCCCATTGCTTATACTACAGAGTATATAAGGATAGAAGGGTCTGAGGCCTACAGGTTACCATCATCTACAGATCAAACAGGGGTTAGACAGTAATGAGGCCTACAGGTTACCATCATCTACAGATCAAACAGGGTTAGACAGTTATGGGGGTGTTAATATGATAGTTTGTGTTATGTTTTCTATGTACAGCATCTTTCCCACAGTTAGTAAAGGTTTTGATGCTTTGCTTGGGTCATTCACTTACACACACACACGTGTCATAATGCCCTTGACCCTCGGCTTCGCTGGCTTACCTGGGACAGACACACTGATGCTGCGTTCATGTGTTACTCAGAACTAAGAAACTCGTAAATGTCTAACAGGGAAACAGGGTGCAACAACGCTATCCGAGTAACACTTGGATGGCCATTTTGTATTGTTTTGGACTTCAGAAGCTCCAGGTCTGGATGCGTCTGATTACTTCTGATCATTCTGATAGCACATGGACACAGCATGAGACATAGAGTGGTGGGCCTCCTGACGGACAGGGGTACTGTCTGTCTCACAGTCTGTCTGTCTGGCTATGTTAACCCTGTTCTCTTCTCCCCTCCTCCTCTTCCTCCTCCTTCTCCTCTTCCTTCTGTCTCGTGGCACTAGGCGCGGCTCCCCTCCTGTTCATCCACCCTAAGCATTGCTGAGGTACTCCTGCATGACTTCTAATGCATCGCCATGGCCACCGTCATCATGGCATGGTCATGGCTTCAGTGACCACGGCCCCCCTCCTCCTCTTTTACCTGGCATGCTTGCTCACCCCCCCCCCCCCCACACACACACACACACACACAGAACCACTTAGGGTCATCACCGCACCATCCAATCCACACACTCTTACTGACATGTGATTTTAAGTACAGTGTTAGAGTTGAAACATCATGGTAGTCAGATGTTGATTGTACCCACAGTGCATTGCTCCACCCCTCAGCTGGTTTTGAGCTTGGCTTGGTCCACCTCCATCTCTAACAGGCACCTCTCCTGTGGTTGACACTCTTGTAGTATTGATTTAACTGTTACGTAAGGAGATTTACAATTGGGATGGAATATGGTGTCCATCTCCAATAGATGGGCAGTGGGAGGACACTTCCACCCTGTCAGTAGATTTCCTCTTAGCAACTATTTAGAAAAGCCAGGGAAATGCTGGACTCTAAGGGCACTGATGCAATAGGCGAGAGTGGGGTAAGTTGAGCCAAAACGGTAAGTTGAGCCACCCCCCTTACATTAATGACTTGTTGCAAATCCAATCAGTTTTCCACGTTGATTCAACGTCATCACATTATTACACTGCTCAAAAAAATGAAGGGAACACTTAACCAACACAATGTAACTCCCAAGTCAATCACACTTCTGTGAAATCAAACTGTCCACTTAGGAAGCAACACTGATTGACAATAAATTTCACATGCTGTTGTGCAAATGGAATAGACAACAGGTGGAAATTATAGGCATTTAGCAAGACACCCCCAATAAAGGAGTGGTTCTGCAGGTGGTGACCACAGACCACTTCTACTTCTCAGTTCCTATGCTTCCTGGCTGATGTTTTGGTCACTTTTGAATGCTGGCGGTGCTTTCACTCTAGTGGTAGCATGAGACGGAGTCTACAACCCACACAAGTGGCTCAGGTAGTGCAGCTCATCCAGGATGGAACATCACTTCAAGCTGTGGCAAGAAGGTTTATTGTGTCTGTCAGCGTAGTGTCCAGAGCATGGAGGCGCTACCAGGAGACAGGCCAGTACATCAGGAGACGTGGAGGAGGCCGTAGGAGGGCAACAACCCAGCAGCAGGACCGCTACCTCCGCCTTTGTGCAAGGAGGAGCAGTAGGAACACTGTCAGAACCCTGCAAAATGACCTCCAGCAGGCCACAAATGTGCATGTGTCTGCTCAAACGGTCAGAAACAGACTCCATGAGGGTGGTATGAGGGCCCGACGTCCACAGGTGGGGGTTGTGCTTACAGCCCAACACCATGCAGGACGTTTTTCATTTGCCAGAGAACACCAAGATTGGCAAATTCGCCACTGGCGCCCTGTGCTCTTCGCAGATGAAAGCAGGTTCACACTGAGCACATGTGACAGACGTGACAGAGTCTGGAGACGCCGTGGAGAACGTTCTGCTGCCTGCAACATCCTCCAGCATGACCGGTTTGGCGGTGGGTCAGTCATGGTGTGGGGTGGCATTTCTTTGGGGGGGACGCACAGCCCTCCATGTGCTCGCCAGAGGTAGCCTGACTGCCATTAGGTACCGAGATGAGATCCTTAGACCCCTTGTGAGACCATATGCTGGTGCGATTGGCCATGGGTTCCTCCTAATGCAAGACAATGCTAGACCTTGTGTGGCTGGAGTGTGTCAGCAGTTCCTGCAAGAGGAAGGCATTGATGCCATGGACTGGCCCGCCCGTTCCCCAGACCTGAATCCAATTGAGCACATCTGGGACATCATGTCTCGCTCCATCCACCAACACCACGTTGCGCCACAGACTGTCCAGGAGTTGCCGGATGCTTTAGTCCAGGTCTGGGAGGAGATCCCTCAGGAGACCATCCACCACCTCATCAGGAGCATGCCCAGGCGTTGTAGGGAGGTCATACAGGCACGTGGAGGCCACACCCACTACTGAGCCTCATTTGGACTTGTTTTAAGGACATTACATCAAAGTTGGATCAGCCTGTAGTGTGGTCTTCCACTTTAATTTTGAGTGTGACTCCATGGGTTGATAAATTTGATTTCCATTGATCATTTTTGTGTGATTTTGTTGTCAGCACATTCAACTATGTAAAGAAAAAAGTATTTCATAATAATATTTCATTCATTCAGATCTAGGATGTGTTATTTTAGTGTTCCCTTTATTTTTTTGAGCAGTGTATTTATTTGTTGAAATGACGTGTAAACAATGTTGATTCAACCATGCACTGGAGCGAAAATAGACCTTTTATCCACCAGTACACCAACACACACACAGCCAATATCACTGTCCTTCACTCATTAACACTATCTCACTCACTCACTAACACTAACTCACTCACTCACTAACACTAACTCACTAACACTAACTCACTCACTAACACTCACTCACTCACTCACTCACTAACACTAACTCACTCACTAACTCACTCACTAACACTCACTCACTCACTAACACTAACTCACTCACTCACTAACACTAACTCACTAACACTCACTCACTCACTAACACTCACTAACTCACTAACTAACACTAACTCACTCACTCACTCACTCACTCACTAACACTAACTCACTCACTCACTAACACTAACTCACTAACACTAATTCACTCACTAACACTCACTAACTCACTCACTAACACTAACTCACTCACTAACTAACACTAACTCACTCACTAACTCACTCACTCACTCACTAACTAACTCACTAACTAACTCACTCACTCACTAACACTAACTAACTCACTCACTAACACTAACTAACTCACTCACTAACACTAACTCACTCACTAACACTAACTCAATAACTAACTCACTCACTAACACTAACTCACTCACTAACACTAACTCACTCACTAACTAACTAACTCACTCACTAACACTAACTAACTCACTCACTAACACTAACTCACTCACTCACACACTCACTCACTCACGAACACTAACTCACTCACGAACACTAACTCACTCACGAACACTAACTCACTCACTAACACTAACTCACTCACTAACACTAACTCACTCACTAACACTAACTCACTCACTAACACTAACTCACTCACTAACTCTCACTCACTAACACTAACTCTCACTCACTAACACTAACTCTCACTCACTAACACTAACTCTCACTCACTAACACTAACTCTCACTCACTAACACTAACTCACACTAACTCACTCACCAACACTCAGTCTCTCTCCTCCACTCAGTCTCTCCTCCACTCACTAACACTAAGTCTCTCACTAACACTCAGTCTCTCACCAACACTCACTAACACTAAGTCTCTCTCCTCCACTCACTAACACTCAGTCTCTCACTAACACTAAGTCTCTCTCCTCCACTCACTAACACTCAGTCTCTCACTAACACTAAGTCTCTCTCCTCCACTCACTAACACTAAGTCTCTCACTAACACTAAGTCTCTCTCCTCCACTCACTAACACTAAGTCTCTCTCCTCCACTCACTAACACTCCCTCTCCGTCTCTCACTAACACTAAGTCTCACACTAACACTAAGTCTCTCTCCTCCACTCACTAACACTCAGTCTCTCACTAACACTAAGTCTCTCTCCTTCACTCACTAACACTAAGTCTCTCTCCTCCACTCACTAACACTCTCTCTCCTTCACTCACTAACACTAAGTCTCTCACTAACACTAAGTCTCTCTCCTCCACTCACTAACACTAAGTCTCTCACTAACACTAAGTCTCTCTCCTCCACTCACTAACACTCAGTCTCTCACTAACACTAAGTCTCTCTCCTCCACTCACTAACACTAAGTCTCTCTCCTCCACTCACTAACACTGTCTCTCACTAACACTAAGTCTCTCTCCTCCACTCACTAACACTAAGTCTCTCTCCTCCACTCACTAACACTCAGTCTCTCACTAACACTAAGTCTCTCTCCTCCACTCACTAACACTCCCTCTCCTTCACTCACTAACACTAAGTCTCTCTCCTCCACTCACTAACACTCCCTCTCCTTCACTCACTAACACTAAGTCTCTCTCCTCCACTCACTAACACTCAGTCTCCTTCACTCACTAACACTCCCTCTCCTTCACTCACTAACACTCCCTCTCCTTCACTCACTAACACTCCCTCTCCTTCACTCACTAACACTAAGTCTCTCTCCTCCACTCACTAACACTCAGTCTCCTTCACTCACTAACACTCCCTCTCCTTCACTCACTAACACTCCCTCTCCTCCACTCACTAACACTCCCTCTCCTTCACTCACTAACACTAGCTCACTGTCAGACCCCATGCAAAATGTGCTCTAGTTTGGAGTGAAAACTCTTGAAGTTGCCATCACATTATTTGGTTGTTATTTCATCCATGTTTGGTTCTGTATCGTCGTAGTAGTGCTTGTTTTGCAAAGTATTTTCTTTAAAAAAATGGATTTCTGAATGTGTGTCTGGGCAGTAGTCCTGGCTTGGATCTCTGTGTGTGTGTGTATGTGTGTGTGTGTGTATGTGTGTCTGGGCAGTAGTCCTGGCTTGGATCTCTGTGTGTGTGTGTGTGTGTGTGTGTGTCTGGGCAGTAGTCCTGGCTTGGATCTCTGTGTGTGTGTGTCTGGGCAGTAGTCCTGGCTTGGATCTCTGTGTGTGTGTGTGTCTGGGCAGTAGTCCTGGCTTGGATCTCTGTGTGTGTGTGTCTGGGCAGTAGTCCTGGCTTGGATCTCTGTGTGTGTGTGTCTGGGCAGTAGTCCTGGCTTGGATCTCTGTGTGTGTGTGTCTGGGCAGTAGTCCTGGCTTGGATCTCTGTGTGTGTGTGTCTGGGCAGTAGTCCTGGCTTGGATCTCTGTGTGTGTGTGTTTGGGCAGTAGTCCTGGCTTGGATCTCTGTGTGTGTGTGTCTGGGCAGTAGTCCTGGCTTGGATCTCTGTGTGTGTGTGTCTGGGCAGTAGTCCTGGCTTGGATCTCTGTGTGTGTGTGTGTGTCTGGGCAGTAGTCCTGGCTTGGATCTCTGTGTGTGTGTGTCTGGGCAGTAGTCCTGGCTTGGATCTCTGTGTGTATGTGTGTCTGGGCAGTAGTCCTGGCTTGGATCTCTGTGTGTGTGTATGTGTGTCTGGGCAGTAGTCCTGGCTTGGATCTCTGTGTGTGTGTGTATGTGTGTCTGGGCAGTAGTCCTGGCTTGGATCTCTGTGTGTGTGTGTCTGGGCAGTAGTCCTGGCTTGGATCTCTGTGTGTGTGTGTCTGGGCAGTAGTCCTGGCTTGGATCTCTGTGTGTGTGTGTGTGTGTGTGTGTGTGTGTGTCTGGGCAGTAGTCCTGGCTTGGATCTCTGTGTGTGTGTGTCTGGACAGTAGTCCTGGCTTGGATCTCTGTGTGTGTGTGTGTGTGTGTGTCTGGGCAGTAGTCCTGGCTTGGATCTCTGTGTGTGTGTGTCTGGGCAGTAGTCCTGGCTTGGATCTCTGTGTGTGTGTGTTTGGGCAGTAGTCCTGGCTTGGATCTCTGTGTGTGTGTGTGTGTCTGGGCAGTAGTCCTGGCTTGGATCTCTGTGTGTGTGTGTGTCTGGGCAGTAGTCCTGGCTTGGATCTCTGTGTGTGTGTGTCTGGGCAGTAGTCCTGGCTTGGATCTCTGTGTGTGTGTGTCTGGACAGTAGTCCTGGCTTGGATCTCTGTGTGTGTGTTTGTGTGTGTCTGGGCAGTAGTCCTGGCTTGGATCTCTGTGTGTGTGTTTGTGTGTGTCTGGGCAGTAGTCCTGGCTTGGATCTGTGTGTGTGTGTGTGTCTGGGCAGTAGTCCTGGCTTGGATCTCTGTGTGTGTGTGTCTGGACAGTAGTCCTGGCTTGGATCTCTGTGTGTGTGTGTCTGGGCAGTAGTCCTGGCTTGGATCTCTGTGTGTGTGTGTCTGGGCAGTAGTCCTGGCTTGGATCTCTGTGTGTGTGTGTCTGGACAGTAGTCCTGGCTTGGATCTGTGTGTGTGTGTGTTTGTGTGTCTGGGCAGTAGTCCTGGCTTGGATCTCTGTGTGTGTGTGTCTGGACAGTAGTCCTGGCTTGGATCTCTGTGTGTGTGTGTCTGGGCAGTAGTCCTGGCTTGGATCTCTGTGTGTGTGTTTGTGTGTGTCTGGGCAGTAGTCCTGGCTTGGATCTCTGTGTGTGTGTGTCTGGGCAGTAGTCCTGGCTTGGATCTCTGTGTGTGTGTGTGTCTGGGCAGTAGTCCTGGCTTGGATCTCTGTGTGTGTGTGTCTGGGCAGTAGTCCTGGCTTGGATCTCTGTGTGTGTGTGTGTGTGTGTGTGTGTGTGTGTGTGTGTGTGTGTCTGTGTGTGTGTGTGTGTGTGTGTGTGTGTCTGGGCAGTAGTCCTGGCTTGGATCTCTGTGTGTGTGTGTCTGGGCAGTAGTCCTGGCTTGGATCTCTGTGTGTGTGTGTGTCTGGGCAGTAGTCCTGGCTTGGATCTCTGTGTGTGTGTGTCTGGGCAGTAGTCCTGGCTTGGATCTGTGTGTGTGTGTGTCTGGGCAGTGGTCCTGGCTTGGATCTGTGTGTGTGTGTGTGTCTGGGCAGTAGTCCTGGCTTGGATCTCTGTGTGTGTGTGTGTGTCTGGGCAGTAGTCCTGGCTTGGATCTGTGTGTGTGTGTGTGTGTGTGTGTGTGTGTGTGTGTGTGTGTGTCTGGGCAGTAGTCCTGGCTTGGATCTGTGTGTGTGTGTGTGTGTGTCTGGGCAGTAGTCCTGGCTTGGATCTGTGTGTGTGTGTGTGTCTGGGCAGTAGTCCTGGCTTGGATTTCTGTGTGTGTGTGTGTGTGTCTGGGCAGTAGTCCTGGCTTGGATCTCTGTGTGTGTGTGTGTGTGTGTGTGTCTGGGCAGTAGTCCTGGCTTGGATCTCTGTGTGTGTGTGTCTGGGCAGTAGTCCTGGCTTGGATCTGTGTGTGTGTGTCTGGGCAGTAGTCCTGGCTTGGATCTGTGTGTGTGTGTCTGGGCAGTAGTCCTGGCTTGGATCTGTGTGTGTGTGTGTCTGGGCAGTAGTCCTGGCTTGGATCTGTGTGTGTGTGTGTGTGTCTGGGCAGTAGTCCTGGCTTGGATCTCTGTGTGTGTGTGTGTGTGTGTGTGTGTGTGTGTGTGTGTGTGTGTGTGTGTGTGTGTGTGTGTGTGTGTGTGTGTGTGTGTGTGTGTGTGTGTGTGTGTGTGTGTGTCTGGGCAGTAGTCCTGGCTTGGATCTCTGTGTGTGTGTGTGTCTGGGCAGTAGTCCTGGCTTGGATCTCTGTGTGTGTGTGTCTGGGCAGTAGTCCTGGCTTGGATCTGTGTGTGTGTGTGTCTGGGCAGTAGTCCTGGCTTGGATCTCTGTGTGTGTGTGTCTGGGCAGTAGTCCTGGCTTGGATCTCTGTGTGTGTGTGTCTGGGCAGTAGTCCTGGCTTGGATCTCTGTGTGTGTGTGTGTGTGTGTCTGGGCAGTAGTCCTGGCTTGGATCTGTGTGTGTGTGTGTCTGGGCAGTAGTCCTGGCTTGGATCTGTGTGTGTGTGTGTGTGTCTGGGCAGTAGTCCTGGCTTGGATCTCTGTGTGTGTGTGTGTGTGTGTGTGTGTGTGTGTGTGTGTGTGTGTGTGTGTGTGTGTCTGGGCAGTAGTCCTGGCTTGGATCTCTGTGTGTGTGTGTGTCTGCGCAGTAGTCCTGGCTTGGATCTCTGTGTGTGTGTGTCTGGGCAGTAGTCCTGGCTTGGATCTGTGTGTGTGTGTGTCTGGGCAGTAGTCCTGGCTTGGATCTGTGTGTGTGTGTCTGGGCAGTAGTCCTGGCTTGGATCTCTGTGTGTGTGTGTCTGGGCAGTAGTCCTGGCTTGGATCTCTGTGTGTGTGTTTGTGTGTGTCTGGGCAGTAGTCCTGGCTTGGATCTCTGTGTGTGTGTGTCTGGGCAGTAGTCCTGGCTTGGATCTCTGTGTGTGTGTGTGTCTGGGCAGTAGTCCTGGCTTGGATCTCTGTGTGTGTGTGTCTGGGCAGTAGTCCTGGCTTGGATCTCTGTGTGTGTGTGTGTGTGTGTGTGTGTGTGTGTGTGTGTGTGTGTGTGTGTGTGTGTGTATGTGTGTCTGGGCAGTAGTCCTGGCTTGGATCTCTGTGTGTGTGTGTCTGGGCAGTAGTCCTGGCTTGGATCTCTGTGTGTGTGTGTGTGTCTGGGCAGTAGTCCTGGCTTGGATCTCTGTGTGTGTGTGTCTGGGCAGTAGTCCTGGCTTGGATCTGTGTGTGTGTGTGTCTGGGCAGTAGTCCTGGCTTGGATCTCTGTGTGTGTGTGTGTGTCTGGGCAGTAGTCCTGGCTTGGATCTCTGTGTGTGTGTGTGTGTGTGTGTGTGTGTGTGTGTGTGTGTGTGTGTGTGTGTGTGTGTGTGTGTGTCTGGGCAGTAGTCCTGGCTTGGATCTGTGTGTGTGTGTGTGTGTGTCTGGGCAGTAGTCCTGGCTTGGATCTGTGTGTGTGTGTGTGTGTCTGGGCAGTAGTCCTGGCTTGGATTTCTGTGTGTGTGTGTGTGTGTCTGGGCAGTAGTCCTGGCTTGGATCTCTGTGTGTGTGTGTGTGTGTGTCTGGGCAGTAGTCCTGGCTTGGATCTCTGTGTGTGTGTGTCTGGGCAGTAGTCCTGGCTTGGATCTGTGTGTGTGTGTCTGGGCAGTAGTCCTGGCTTGGATCTGTGTGTGTGTGTGTCTGGGCAGTAGTCCTGGCTTGGATCTGTGTGTGTGTGTGTCTGGGCAGTAGTCCTGGCTTGGATCTGTGTGTGTGTGTGTGTCTGGGCAGTAGTCCTGGCTTGGATCTCTGTGTGTGTGTGTGTGTGTGTGTGTGTGTGTGTGTGTGTGTGTGTGTGTGTGTGTGTGTGTGTGTGTGTGTGTGTGTGTCTGGGCAGTAGTCCTGGCTTGGATCTCTGTGTGTGTGTGTGTCTGGGCAGTAGTCCTGGCTTGGATCTCTGTGTGTGTGTGTCTGGGCAGTAGTCCTGGCTTGGATCTGTGTGTGTGTGTGTCTGGGCAGTAGTCCTGGCTTGGATCTCTGTGTGTGTGTGTCTGGGCAGTAGTCCTGGCTTGGATCTCTCTGTGTGTGTGTGTCTGGGCAGTAGTCCTGGCTTGGATCTCTGTGTGTGTGTGTGTGTGTGTCTGGGCAGTAGTCCTGGCTTGGATCTGTGTGTGTGTGTGTCTGGGCAGTAGTCCTGGCTTGGATCTGTGTGTGTGTGTGTGTCTGGGCAGTAGTCCTGGCTTGGATCTGTGTGTGTGTGTGTGTGTGTGTGTGTGTGTGTGTGTGTGTGTGTGTGTGTGTGTGTGTGTGTGTGTGTGTGTGTGTGTGTGTGTGTGTGTGTCTGGGCAGTAGTCCTGGCTTGGATCTCTGTGTGTGTGTGTGTCTGCGCAGTAGTCCTGGCTTGGATCTCTGTGTGTGTGTGTCTGGGCAGTAGTCCTGGCTTGGATCTCTGTGTGTGTGTGTCTGGGCAGTAGTCCTGGCTTGGATCTCTGTGTGTGTGTGTCTGGGCAGTAGTCCTGGCTTGGATCTCTGTGTGTGTGTTTGTGTGTGTCTGGGCAGTAGTCCTGGCTTGGATCTCTGTGTGTGTGTGTCTGGGCAGTAGTCCTGGCTTGGATCTCTGTGTGTGTGTGTGTCTGGGCAGTAGTCCTGGCTTGGATCTGTGTGTGTGTGTGTCTGGGCAGTAGTCCTGGCTTGGATCTGTGTGTGTGTGTCTGGGCAGTAGTCCTGGCTTGGATCTCTGTGTGTGTGTGTGTGTCTGGGCAGTAGTCCTGGCTTGGATCTGTGTGTGTGTGTGTGTCTGGGCAGTAGTCCTGGCTTGGATCTGTGTGTGTGTGTGTGTGTCTGGGCAGTAGTCCTGGCTTGGATCTCTGTGTGTATGTGTGTCTGGGCAGTAGTCCTGGCTTGGATCTCTGTGTGTGTGTGTGTGTGTGTGTGTGTGTGTGTGTGTGTGTGTGTGTGTGTGTGTGTGTGTGTGTGTGTGTGTGTGTGTGTGTGTGTGTGTGTGTGTGTGTCTGGGCAGTAGTCCTGGCTTGGATCTGTGTGTGTGTGTGTCTGGGCAGTAGTCCTGGCTTGGATCTGTGTGTGTGTGTGTCTGGGCAGTAGTCCTGGCTTGGATCTGTGTGTGTGTGTCTGGGCAGTAGTCCTGGCTTGGATCTCTGTGTGTGTGTGTGTGTGTGTGTGTGTCTGGGCAGTAGTCCTGGCTTGGATCTGTGTGTGTGTGTGTCTGGGCAGTAGTCCTGGCTTGGATCTCTTTGTGTGTGTGTGTCTGGGCAGTAGTCCTGGCTTGGATCTCTGTGTGTGTGTGTGTGTCTGGGCAGTAGTCCTGGCTTGGATCTGTGTGTGTGTGTGTGTCTGGGCAGTAGTCCTGGCTTGGATCTGTGTGTGTGTGTGTGTGTGTGTCTGGGCAGTAGTCCTGGCTTGGATCTCTGTGTGTATGTGTGTCTGGGCAGTAGTCCTGGCTTGGATCTCTGTGTGTGTGTGTGTGTGTGTGTGTGTGTGTGTGTGTGTGTGTGTGTGTGTGTGTCTGGGCAGTAGTCCTGGCTTGGATCTGTGTGTGTGTGTGTCTGGGCAGTAGTCCTGGCTTGGATCTGTGTGTGTGTGTGTCTGGGCAGTAGTCCTGGCTTGGATCTGTGTGTGTGTGTGTCTGGGCAGTAGTCCTGGCTTGGATCTCTGTGTGTGTGTGTGTGTCTGGGCAGTAGTCCTGGCTTGGATCTGTGTGTGTGTGTGTCTGGGCAGTAGTCCTGGCTTGGATCTCTGTGTGTGTGTGTGTGTCTGGGCAGTAGTCCTGGCTTGGATCTGTGTGTGTGTGTTTCTGGGCAGTAGTCCTGGCTTGGATCTCTGTGTGTGTGTGTGTGTCTGGGCAGTAGTCCTGGCTTGGATCTCTGTGTGTGTGTGTGTCTGGGCAGTAGTCCTGGCTTGGATATGTGTGTGTGTGTGTCTGGGTAGTAGTCCTGGCTTGGATCTCTGTGTGTGTGTGTGTGTGTGTGTGTGTGTGTGTGTGTGTGTGTGTGTGTGTGTGTGTGTGTGTGTGTGTGTGTGTGTGTGTGTGTATGTGTGTCTGGGCAGTAGTCCTGGCTTGGATCTCTGTGTGTGTGTGTGTGTGTGTGTGTGTGTGTGTGTGTGTGTGTGTGTCTGGGCAGTAGTCCTGGCTTGGATCTCTCTGTGTGTGTGTGTATGTGTGTCTGGGCAGTAGTCCTGGCTTGGATCTCTGTGTGTGTGTGTGTGTGTGTGTATGTGTGTCTGGGCAGTAGTCCTGGCTTGGATCTGTGTATGTGTGTATGTGTGTCTGGGCAGTAGTCCTGCCTTGGATCTCTGTGTGTGTGTGTGTGTGTGTGTGTGTGTATGTGTGTCTGGGCAGTAGTCCTGGCTTGGATCTGTGTGTGTATGTGTGTCTGGGCAGTAGTCCTGGCTTGGATCTGTGTATGTGTGTATGTGTGTCTGGGCAGTAGTCCTGCCTTGGATCTCTGTGTGTGTGTGTGTGTGTGTGTGTGTATGTGTGTCTGGGCAGTAGTCCTGGCTTGGATATGTGTGTGTGTGTGTGTGTGTGTGTGTGTGTGTGTGTGTGTGTGTGTGTGTGTGTGTGTGTGTGTGTGTGTGTGTGTGTGTGTCTGGGCAGTAGTTCTGGCTTGGATCTCTGTGTGTGTGTATGTGTGTCTGGGCAGTAGTCCTGGCTTGGATCTCTGTGTGTGTGTGTGTCTCATGGGTAGCTTGTGGGTGGGTGTGTGTGTTTTTGTTTCACTGTGTGTGTGCGTGCGTGTGATGGTGTGCCCACGTGTATGTGTGTGTGTTAGGTCAAAACTATACATGTGTTCTAATGTAATGTACCAGGACATTTGCATGCTTTCCTACCTGCGTGCCTGTCTGTGTGTGTGTGTGTCTGTGTGTGTGGGCGTATGTGGTGTGTGATGCTTGATGGTGTGCGTGAAGGCGAGTGACCTATCCTGTGGCTTTCTCCAGGCCTCACGGAGAGAGTTCAGGGCTCACCTGGATGAGGTCATCACGCTCAAGTCAAGGTACTCTACCTTGGACCAGGTAAACCCACCTTACCTTCTATCTATCCCCTCCCCCTTACCTTCTATCTACCCCCCCTCCCCTTACCTTCTATCTACCCCCCCCCCTTTCCTTCTATCTACCCCCCTTACCTTCTATCTTCCCCCTCCCCTTACCTTCTATCTACCCCCCTTCTATCTACCCCCTCCCCTTCTATCTACCCCCCCCTTACCTTCTATCTACCCCCTCCCCTTACCTTCTATCTACCCCCTCCCCTTACCTTCTATCTACCCCCTCCCCCTTACCTTCTATCTACCCCCTTCTATCTACCCCCTCCCATTAACTTCTATCTACCCCTCCCCTTACCTTCTATCTACCCCCCTTCTATCTACCCCTCCCATTAACTTCTATCTACCCCCTCACCCCTTACCTTCTATCTACCCCCACCCCTTACCTTCTATCTACCCCCACCCCTTACCTTCTATCTACCCCCTCCCCTTACCTTCTATCTACCCCCCATCCCCCTTACCTTCTATCTACCCCCTCCCCTTACCTTCTATCTACCCCCTCCCCTTACCTTCTATCTACCCCCTTTACCTTCTATCTACCCCCTCCCCCTTACCTTCTATCTACCCCCTTACCTTCTATCTACCCCCTTACCTTCTATCTACCCCCTCCCCTTACCTTCTATCTACCCCCTCCCCTTACCTTCTATCTACCCCCTCCCCTTCTATCTAACCCCCCTTACCTTCTATCTACCCCCTCCCCTTACCTTCTATCTACCCCCCTTCTATCTACCCCTCCCGCTTCTATCTAACCCCCCGCCCTTACCTTCTATCTACCCCCTCCCCCGTACCTTATATCTACCCCCTCCCCTTACCTTCTATCTACCCCCTCCCCTTACCTTCTATCTACACCCCTTCCCTTACCTTCTATCTACCCCCTCCCCTTACCTTCTATCTACCCCCTCCCCCTCCCCTTACCTTCTATCTACTCCCCCTTACCTTACCTTCTATCTACCCCCTCCCCTTACCTTCTATCTACCCCCTCCCCCTTACCTTCTATCTACCCCCTCCCCCTTACCTACTATCTACCCCCTTACCTTCTATCTACCCCCTTACCTTCTATCTACCCCCTTCCCCTTCTATCTAACCCCCTTACCTTCTATCTACCCCCCTTACCTTCTATCTACCCCCTCCCCCTTACCTTCTATCTACCCCCTCCCCTTCTATCTACCCCCTGCCCCGTACCTTATATCTACCCCTCCCCTTACCTTATATCTACCCCTCCCCTTACCTTCTATCTACCCCCTCCCCTTACCTTCTATCTACTCCCCCTTACCTTCTATCTACCCCACTCCCATTCACTTCTATCTACACCCCATCCCCCTACCTTCTATCTACCCCCTCCCCCTACCTTCTATCTATCTACCCCCATTCCCTTACCGTCTATCTACCCCCATTCCCACATACCGGCATGCGGGCCCCGCTCCTCAACATAGACACAGCTACAGTCACCACACAGCACTAGGGCCTCATAGAATCCAGTTAAAGACAGCTGTCAGGTCAGACATCCAGAGGTAGATAGACAGGAAAGAGGGTCCACAGCCCACAGAGGTCTCACCATCTCAGGCAGACTGCCCTCTGCAGCTCCCCTGTGTGGTGATGCAGTACTGGAGCTCATCTACAGGACATAGAGACTGTAGGAAAGAGAGGGAGGATGTACATTAGGAGAGGCAGGATGGAAACATAGGATATATATTGACATAGAAACACACACTATGAAAAGGATATATTTAGGAATTTGGCTCATAGAGTAGTATGGGTAGTGTAATCTTGCTTAGCAATTTGGCTTGTTCTGTTCATATCAACACATATCTCTAATTATGCATTTGAACAGTGTGTGTCCGTCAATAGCAAAGCCCATACAGTAGAGTACTTTACACTAGGGTTGGAAATAGATGGTGTTCAGTAGAGTTGAAGATCGATAGTGTTCAGTGGAGTTAGAGGATAGTGTTCGTTACAATAGGGTTGGAGATAGGATAGTGTACAGTAGGGTTGGAGATAGGATAGTGTACAGTAGGGTTGGAGATAGGATAGTGTACAGTAGGGTTGGAGATAGGATAGTGTACTGTACATCTCTCCCCATGCCTCTCTAGAACTCCTCCACTGTTCATTCTCTGTCATTCATTACCCATCTAGTCGTGGTGTGCCTGTGGGGAGGGGAGCATTTATTTTAGCATTGTTGTTGTTTATGTATGTGTTTTTGTTGATGTCTATGAGAAGAGATGCACGTGAATGTCCTTGTACCAGAGAATAGGTGGGTGGGTGCCACAGTAGCATACAGTCAGTATAGCCAGAGGAAGTGCTGAAGGTTAGCCCTGGAGAATTCTAGAGTAGTCGTGTGGAGCAGAGAGCCAACCAGGGACATCTCTCCCTCTCTCTCTCTCCCGCCTCTCCCACCCCTCTCTCCCTTGTTCCCTCCCCTCTCTTCCTCCCCTCCCTCTCTCCCTCCCCTCCCTCTCTCCCTCCCCTCTCTCCCCCTTAGGCGCTGCTTTGGGAATTGAGTCTCGTCTTTGGAGAGCTACAGAAGAACTCCTCCCCTTTCTCCCTGCCCTCTCTTCTATCCCTCTCCCCTGTGGGACAGGTCATTGGTAGAGGAGGTTGGAACTCCTCCTCCTCCCCTTTCTCCCTCCCCTCTCTTCTATCCCTCTCCCCTGTGGGACAGGTCATTGGTAGAGGAGGTTGGAACTCCTCCTCCTCCCCTTTCTCCCTCCCCTCTCTTCTATCCCTCTCCCCTGTGGGACAGGTCATTGGTAGAGGAGGTTGGAACTCCTCCTCTCCTCAACTCTACTCTCCTCAACTCTGCTCTCCTGAACTCTGCTCTCCTCTCCTTTTCTCTCCTCCCCTCCCTGCCCAATGTCACAGCCCTCTCCTCTTCCTCTCCTCCCCTCCCTGCCCAATGTCACAGCCCTCTCCTCTTCCTCTCCTCCCCTCCCTGCCCAATGTCACAGCCCTCTCCTCTTCCTCTCCTCCTAAATCTTCCTCTTTGCATAATTTGTGTTACAGTGTCTTTGTTTTTCTGCTGAGCTCAGCACAGAAGCACAGAAACAGTCCCCTCATCCCCTCGAGCCGCTTCTAAACCTCTTCTCTTATTGGTCCATTGATTTACCCCCGGGCATTTAGCTTAGCAGCCGTCGCCGCCCACTAAGAGATCTTTCTCCCTGATCCAGCCTCCGCACTCGCCACTTGCTGTACCTCTCAACCCCTCCCCACGTCCCTCCACCTCTACCCACCCCTCTGCCATTGATCTCCGTGGCCGATCGTCGTGACAACCCGTCGTCAGGCCGTTTTAGGGTGTTTCCGCAGCGACTATCAGGTTGCCGTGTAAAGCGATTAGGGTTGTTGGCAGATGTGTGTTTGTATTCTTGGCACTCTGTATTAGGTAGCTGTATTGTCAGGGTCTAGCCCAATGCAAGCTCTGCTACACACACACACGGAAACACACAGAAACACACAGACACAGTTACTCAGCATATTCACACATGATGTATCAACAGTTTACTCAAACAAATACACCTACACATACACAGTGTGTTCGGAAAGTACACGAATCCCTAGACTTTTTCCACATTTTGTTACATTACAGCCTTATTCTAAAATTTGATTAAATTGTTTTTTCCCTCATCAATCTCCACACAATACCCCATAATAAAAACAAATTTGAAGACATTTTTGAAAATGTATAAAAAAACAAATGAAAATGACATTTACATAAGTATTCAGACCCTTTACTCAGCACTTTGTTGAAGCACCGTTGGCAGCGATTACAACCTTGAGTCTTCTTGGGGACGATGCTACAAGCTTGGCACACCTGTATTAGGGGAGTTTCTCCCATTCTTCTCTGCAGATCCTCTCAAGCTCTGTCAGGCTGGATGGGGTCGCTGCATAGCTATTTTCCATGCTTCTCCGTAGGGATGGTATAAGGTTTCCTCCAGACGTGACGCTTGCCATTCAGGCGAAAGAGTTCAATCTTGGTTTCATCAGACCAGAGAATCTTGTTTCTCATGGTCTGAGAGTCTTTAGGTGCCTTTTGGCAAACTCCAAGTGGGCTGTCATGTGCCTTTTACTGAGGAGTGGCTTCTGTCTGGCCACTCTACCATAAAGGCCTGATTGGTGGAGTGCTGCAGAGATGGTTGTCCTTCTGGAAGGTTCTCCCATCTCCACAGAGGACCTCTGGAGCTCTGACAGTGACCATCAGGTTCTTGGTCACCTCCCTGACCAAGGCCCTTCTCCCCTGATTGTTCAGTTTGGCCGGGCGGCCAGCTCTAGGAAGAGTCTTGGTGGTTCCAAACTTCTTCAATTTAAGAATGATGGAGGCAACTATGTTCTTGGGGACCTTCAATGCTGCAGACAGTTTTTGGTATCCTTCCCCAGATCTGTGCCTCGACACAATCCTGTCTCGGAGCTCGACGGACAATTCCTTCCTTTGGTTTTTGCTCTGACATGCTGTGGGACCTCATATAGACAGGTGTGTGCCTTTCCAAATCATGTCCAATCAATTGAATTTACCACAGGTGGACTCCAATCAAGTTGTAGAAACATCAAAAGGATGATCAATGGAAACCGGATGCACCTGAACTCAATTTCGTGTTATAGCAAAGGGTCTGAATACTTATGTAAATAAGGTATTTCAGTTTTTTATTGTAATACATTTGCAAACATTTCAAAAATGTTTTCACTTTGTCATTATGGGGTATTGTGATGTCATTATGGGGTATTGTGATGTCATTATGTGGTATTGAGTGTAGATTGCTGAGGATGTTTTATTTATTTAATCCATTTTAGAATAAGGCTGTAATGTAACAACATGTGGAAAAAGGGAAGAGGTCTGAATACTTTCTGAATGCACTGTACACACACACACACACACACACACTGCAGAGTGTAGAACAACTGCTGTGTGTGTGTGTGTGTGTGTGTGTGTGTGTGTGTGTGTGTGTGTGTGTGTGTGTGTGTGTGTGTGTGTGTGTGTGTGTGTGTGTGTGTGTGTGTGTGTGTGTGTGTGTGTGTGTGTGCACATACAGCATGTCTGTACAGTATGTCTGACTTTAAGTTCTGTGAGTTTTGTAGTGTGTGTGTGTGCAAACTGTTTGAATGATGTGAAACCTGAACTAGAAAATGTGTTGACATGTGTATGTTATATTTTGCATCACTCACATCATGTATACACTTCTTCTCTTTCTCAATTGTCCAAGGAAAGAGGGATTTGGAGGGAGGGAGGGAGAGAGTGAGAAAAGGTGCTTCTGCTCTCAACCTCTCTCTCTCTCTGTCTCACTGTATCTCTGTCTCACTGTCTCTCTGTCTCACTGTCTCTCTGTCTCACTGTCTCTCTCTCTCACTGTCTCTCTGTCTCACTGTCTCTCTCTCTCACTGTCTCTCTGTCTCACTGTCTCTCTCTCTCACTGTCTCTCTCTCTCACTGTCTCTCTCTCTCACTGTCTCACCCTCTCACCCATTGACTCTCACTCTCGCTCACTCTCTCCTCACTAGTGCCACACTCTGCACTCTTTGTTCTATCTATCCATCCACATAGTCATTGTGTGCTCTCTCTACCTCTCTCTCTACCTCTCTCTCTACCTCTCTCTCTACCTCTCTCTCTACCTCTCTCCCTCTCTCCTCTCTCTCCTCTCTCTCTCTCTCCTCTCTCTCTCTCTACCTCTCTCTCTCTCTCTCTCTCTACCTCTCTCTCTCCTCTCTCTCCTCCCTCTCTCCTCTCTCCTTTCTTCTCTCTGCTCTCTCTCTCTCTCTCTCTCTCTCTCTCTCTCTCTCCATGTCTTTCTGGTGGTGTATCTCTTTAGAAAGTTACTTCAGCGCTTGTCTTGAAGTTCTGTTTTTTGTCTTCCCACCTGCGCCTCACCCTCTGTCCATTCTTGGTACCACCAATGTATTAGCATCCTCCACTGTTCTCATACGGTTACACCTAAATATGACCTGAATGTTGAGGAGCAGTTAGCCGGATCACTGACCTGATCCTACCTTCCAGTTAGTAGAATTACATTAGCATTATGGACAGATGTGTTAACAAGTCTAAAGAATAGGAACAGATTTGCTGTTTAAGATTGACTTTTGAAATGGTTCCCTCACAGACTGATGGGATACTGCAGATTTAATTAGAGAAGCACCCAATGTGTTGTTTTGTGTAGTACATCTTCTTGGGTGCTGTGTATGGTCATGTTTGTGTAGTGTGTGTAAAAGTCCACTTTGAACATCCCGTCAGAGACACACCTGTAATGTACTGAATATCATCACCTAGTTGTTGATTGGTAGTCTGCATTTCTGCTTTGTTATTCATTATGCAAGTTGATCTCACTATGTCTTGTTGTAGCCTTAGTGCCTCTCTCCCATCCCCTCCTCTCTCTCGCTTTCATCCCCACTCCCTCTCTCCCATCCCCTCCTCTCTCTCGCTTTCATCCCCACTCCCTCTCTTCCCCAAACCGTTCTGTCTTCTCCTCTTTCATCCCCACTCCCTCTCTTCCCCAAACTGTTCTGTCTTCTCCTCTTTCATCCCCACTCCCTCTCTTCCCCAAACTGTTCTGTCTTCTCCTCTTTCATCCCCACTCCCTCTCTTCCCCAAACCGTTCTCTTCTTCTCTTTCATCCCCACTCCCTCTCTTCCCCAAACCGTTCTGTCTTCTCCTCTTTCATCCCCACTCCCTCTCTTCCCCAAACCGTTCTCTTCTTCTCTTTCATCCCCACTCCCTCTCTTCCCCAAACCGTTCTCTTCTTCTCTTTCATCCCCACTCCCTCTCTTCCCCAAACCATTCTGTCTTCTCCTCTTTCACCCCCACTCCCTCTCTCTTCTCTCCTCTTTCTCTCTCTCTATATACCCCCCTCTCTCTCCTCTATATATTCCCCCTCTATCTCACTCTATATACCCCCTCTCTCTCACTCTATATATCCCCCTCTCTCTCACTCTATATACCCCCCTCTCTCACTCTATATACCCCCCTCTCTCACTCTATATATTCCCCCTCTCTCTCACTCTATATACCCCCCTCTCTCTATATATATATATCCCCCCTCTCTCTCACTCTTCTCTCTCACACTCCCCCTTACCCTATCCCTTCTCTCTTCTGCTAGCTGTAGATTGTTGTTCCTCGTGTCGCTCTCTGTAGTTGTGTTGTGGTACAGTACTGATGCATCCTGGGAGTTGATGTTCACTGATGCCTGTGATGATGCTTTATCTCCTACTAGCTCCAGTGTAGGTTGGAGGGGCTTAAAGATGATCGCAGGACCCATAGGACCTTCAGCTCTCGAGTAACTATCCCCCCTTCCCCTGCTTCCCTCTGTCTCTGAATTCCTCTCTGTTTCTGGCTTCCTCTCTGTTTCTGGCTTCCTCTCTGTCTCTCTCATGCTCTCTCTTTCTCTGTCTCTTGCTTACTCTCTCTAACATGGCCTGCTTTTAGTAGCTGTATCTATTGTTGCTGGATGTCTGTAGATGTCATCGCTCTGTTCCAGTGGTGTTGCTGGATGTCTGTAGATGTCATCGATCTGCTCCAGTAGTGTTGCTGGATGTCTGTAGATGTCATCGATCTGCTCCAGTAGTGTTGCTGGATGTCTGTAGATGTCATCGATCTGCTCCAGTTGTGTTGCCGGATGTCTGTAGATGTCATCGATCTGCTCCAGTAGTGTTGCTGGATGTCTGTAGATGTCATCGATCTGCTCCAGTAGTGTTGCTGGATGTCTGTAGATGTCATCGATCTGCTCCAGTAGTGTTGCCGGATGTCTGTAGATGTCATCGATCTGCTCCAGTAGTGTTGCCGGATGTCTGTAGATGTCATCGATCTGCTCCAGTAGTGTTGCTGGATGTCTGTAAATGTCATCGATCTGCTCCAGTAGTGTTGCTGGATGTCTGTAGATGTCATCGATCTGCTCCAGTAGTGTTGCTGGATGTCTGTAGATGTCATCGATCTGCTCCAGTAGTGTTGCTGGATGTCTGTAGATGTCATCGATCTGCTCCAGTAGTGTTGCTGGATGTCTGTAGATGTCATCGATCTTCTCCAGTAGTGTTGCTGGATGTCTGTAGATGTCATCGATCTGCTCCATTAGTGTTGCTGGAGGTCTGTAGATGTCATCGATCTGCTCCAGTAGTGTTGCTGGATGTCTGTAGATGTCATCGATCTTCTCCAGTAGTGTTGCTGGATGTCTGTAGATGTCATCGATCTGCTCCAGTAGTGTTGCTGGATGTCTGTAAATGTCATCGATCTGCTCCAGTAGTGTTGCTGGATGTCTGTAGATGTCATCGATCTGCTCCAATAGTGTTGCTGGATGTCTGTAGATGTCATCGATCTGCTCCAGTAGTGTTGCTGGATGTCTGTAGATGTCATCGATCTGCTCCAGTAGTGTTGCTGGATGTCTGTAGATGTCATCGATCTGCTCCAGTAGTGTTGCTGGATGTCTGTAGTAGTGTTGCTGGATGTCTGTAGATGTCATCATCGATCTGCTCCATTAGTGTTGCTGGATGTCTGTAGATGTCATCGATCTGCTCCAGTAGTGTTGCTGGATGTCTGTAGATGCCATCGATCTGCTCCAGTTGTGTTGCTGGATGTCTGTAGATGTCATCGATCTGCTCCATTAGTGTTGCTGGATGTCTGTAGATGTCATCGATCTGCTCCAGTAGTGTTGCTGGATGTCTGTAGATGTCATCGATCTGCTCCATTAGTGTTGCTGGATGTCTGTAGATGTCATCGATCTGCTCCAGTAGTGTTGCTGGATGTCTGTAGATGTCATCGATCTGCTCCAGTAGTGTTGCTGGATGTCTGTAGATGTCATCGATCTGCTCCAGTAGTGTTGCTGGATGTCTGTAGATGTCATCGATCTGCTCCAGTAGTGTTGCTGGATGTCTGTAGATGTCATCGATCTGCTCCAGTAGTGTTGCTGGATGTCTGTAAATGTCATCGATCTGCTCCAGTAGTGTTGCTGGATGTCTGTAGATGTCATCGATCTGCTCCAGTAGTGTTGCTGGATGTCTGTAAATGTCATCGATCTGCTCCAGTAGTGTTGCTGGATGTCTGTAGATGTCATCGATCTGCTCCAGTAGTGTTGCTGGATGTCTGTAGATGTCATCGATCTGCTCCAGTGGTGTTGCTGGATGTCTGTAGATGTCATCGATCTGCTCCAGTAGTGTTGCTGGATGTCTGTAGATGTCATCGATCTGCTCCAGTGGTGTTGCACTCTCTCTTTCTCTTTTTTTCTCTGTTCTTTCTCTCTCTTTGTCTCTTAGTTCCATAGTTTAGCTGCAGTCTTGTCTGGTATTGTTGCTTTTCTCTGGGCTGGGGGACCATGCCTCCATCCATCCCCCTCTCTCCCTCTCTCTAGCCAACGGTGTTGCCATAGTTCTAGTGTGTGTGTGTGTGTGTGTGTGTGGGGGGGAGTACATCCAGGGGCTTCTGTCATTGTTTTTGGGGGGTGTACATCCAGGGGCTTCTGTCATTGTTTTTTTTTTGGGGGGCATGTGTATCCATGCATCACTCTCTCCCCATTGGCCAGGGCAGTCAGGGGTCCTCACCAGGGCAACGGGAGGAGGCAGGGAGGGTCTCTCAGGTCCCACTGGGCACATGTTGCAGAGCCACATAGACAGTGGAGCAGGTAATACAGGCAGGCAGACAGACAGACAGACACAGACGGACAGACAGACAGACAGACAGACAGACAGACAGACAGACAGACCGTCTGTGTCTGTCTCTGCCTGCCTGCCTGTCTGTCTGTCAGACAGACAGACAGACAGACAGACACGGGGATACAGACAGACACGGGATACAGACAGAGGGATACAGACAGACAGAGGGATACAGACAGACAGACAGACAGACAGAGGAGACAGACAGACAGACAGACAGACAGACAGACAGACAGACAGACAGACAGACAGACAGACAGACAGACAGACAGAGGGAGAAGCGACAGACAGAGGGAGACAGACAGACAGAGGGAGGGAGGGGGAGGAGACAGACAGACAGACAGACAGACAGAGGGATACAGACAGACAGACAGAGGGATACAGACAGACAGACAGGCAAAGGGATACAGACAGACAGACACAGGGTTACAGACAGACAGAGGGATACAGACAGACACAGGGATACAGACAGACAGACAGACACAGGGATACAGACAGACACAGGGATACAGACAGACACAGGGATACAGACAGACACAGGGATACAGACAGACACAGGGATACAGACAGATAGACAGACACAGGGATACAGACAGACAGACACAGGGATACAGACAGACAGACACAGGGATACAGACAGACAGACAGACAGACAGACAGACAGACAGACACAGGGATACAGACAGACAGACAGACACAGGGATACAGACAGACAGACACAGGGATACAGACAGACACAGGGATACAGACAGACACAGGGATACAGACAGACAGACACAGGGATACAGACAGACAGACAGACAGACAGACAG